>NC_140310.1:5745735-5975735 GCF_964211825.1 Aythya ferina
GCAGCAATGGGCCTTTGGCTATTGCAGATGCAAATAGTCCGTGACCTCAGAGACTGCTCGGTGCTTGCTCATCACGCTGGCAGGCTCTTGCAGCCAGGAGAATGCCAGTGGGGGTATGCGGGAGGGCTGGGGCCTGGGGAGGAAGCTCTGAGAAGGGCGAGGAGGAACAGGAGGGGCTCGGCCCCTGCGTGCCCGCGGCAGAGGGAGCGAGGCTGGGACCGCCATGCCTGGGGCGTGGGCCAGCAGCTCTCCCACCGCCCGCTTCATCACTTGAAGACGGATGGGAACGTCGGGCAGTCTGGTGACTTCATCTTCTTCATGAACTTCTTGAACTCCTTGTTCTTCTTGTCCCACTTGTAGATGGCCGTCAGCAGGTACTGGGTCTTCACCTGGCGGCCCATGATCAGGAAGTAGTGGCCGAAGTTGTCCAGCTGATGGCAGGGGCAGTCGGCGCCGTTCTTCAGGAACAGCACCAGCTTCTTCAGGTTCTTCTTCCTGATGGGCCCCAGCTTCAGCGCCTTTCTCTTCCGTGGGATGATCATCTTGTCCCCGTTCTCCTTCTTCACTTCCTTTATGGTCATCTTAAGAGCTGAAAAACAAACCCGGGAGCCGGGAGAAGGGGAAAACAGAAAAGTCCTGAGCAGCCTTCACTCACAGAGCACTTGCTACCCACCCACCCGTGTCACTGTGCTGCCGGGAAGGTGCCCCAGGGACAGTGGGTGCCAGGACAGCACAAGCAAAACCTTCCTCGTGACGCCCAGACCCCGGCCTGCCCACAGGGCCGCAGTGCAAACCCCACAGCGCCCGAGGCAGAGCTGTGCCTTCCTGGCAGGGCACCAGCGTAAGACATCGGCCTCTGCTTCCCACCCCCCAGCACAAAACGTGCCAGGCACTTTGTATGTGGAAGGGAAACTCCTTCAGGGAAGCAACACAAACTTTGCTAGCAAAACATTGGCTGAGTAAGAACATGATTTCCCTGTTTCAGTACACGGAGAGACTCTTACAGGGGCCATTTAAAAGGTCAGCCTAGCTCCTCAAACATTTGTGTACAGTCACTCCTGGCCTCGGGCGCCCACAAAACAAGTTCCCAAGCACCGACCGTGTCTGCGTGAGAGCAGCAAAGCCCCTTGAAAGAACCCGTGCCCGATGGGGAAGCCAGCAGCGCAGGCACCTTCCCCAGCAAAGGGGGGAAATCCCATACGACTCCCATAGAAAATATCTTCTTCTTGGGGTTCAGCATTTTCCTGAGTTAATCACAACCCAAATTAAAATAATAATAAAATGTTCCCTTGTCCTGACCATGAAGAGGAATTTAGCATGCATGGGAAAAATGATGAAAATGTGTTGTACATTAAAGTATCACTTCTGTGCCATTTGGCTCTGCCTCATTTTGGGAGAAAAGCACATATGGCCAAAAATTACTAACATATTTCCATCATTTGGGAGTTTACTTCAGAGTTGCAGATAAATAGCGCCTGGATAGGTGATTAATTGTCTGCTGTCCCTTTCCATTTGATTCTCAGATGTGTGTGTAGCAGGCAGCACTGCAAAAACCCTGGGTTCTGGCAGGGAGAGGAATCCCCCGCAGCACTGTTCCTTGAAGTCCTGCTCTGCTGGATCTTGTAGTAATAAATACACGTTGCCTCTGGACGGCAGCTCTGTTCACCGTTCCAGACACAAATGGCAACAGCACAGCGCGATGACAATCCCGAGAGCGCAGCAGAGCCTGCGTATTACCCTCACGCTCCCAGCCACTGCACTGGCAAAAGGAATAATGGTATTTATCTGCCCATGTGCTAAAAAGGTCTACTGCTTGCCAAGAGCCCCGTTGTGTTCTACTGTTACTGTACAGGAAAGTAATCTGGGACTGGAAACCTAAGTGAAACTGTAATTCCATCTGTTTTTCAAATTCAGGATGTCGGAGGAGCTAAAGAGATGCAAGCTTTAAAGGAGCTAAAGACACTGAACCAGGTTAATTTGCAATGAATCTGGAAAATAGAGCAAGTAGTTTACATGCAACTCTAAGCTCCATGACATTACTTGGGTAGCGACAACAACATTCCTCCAAATGAGCCTCAGTTTCTTTATCAGTTCTGGCTTTGAACTCTTGCTCTGAGCACAGCAGTTTCCAGCAGTGTAATACCCATAATTAGAGACTTTTTCCAAAGTGGCTTGTTTGCAAATTGCTTTGCTGTGATTGCTGCAAGTTTAGAACCTTGTCGCTAGAGGAAGAAAACAAGCTGGCAACCAGCAGAGGTGTTGTTCTGCTCCAAGCATTGTAGTCTACAGAAGACAGAAGGTCTGGAAATCCTGTGCCCTGGGAGCTCACAGCTCCCTGCCTTGCACAGCAGCAGTTGTCTCTGCAAGCCAGCACTGCACTTTCGGGGAGCATGGGAGCTGCCCAGGTGAACCATAAATCCAGATGGGAACTAAAAAAAATGTATCCAAGCCTCACTCCTGCAGAACAGCACTCAGAGCCAAGATCTGAGGCTCCTGGGCACAAGGGGCAGGTTTCACAGGCAGCTGGATGGGCACACAGCTCCTGTGCCTTCCACACGCACCAGAAAGGCAGCACCCAGGGTGGGTGCTGCCCCCCAGGGAGGATCCAAAGCCACGGGGTCTGAAGGCTCATCAATGCCTCAGCCACAAGCCCACCTCCCCTACACTCTCCAACCACCAGCAAATCTTTGTCATCAAACCCAGCAGCCCCCAGAGATGTGACAGCAGACAAGCGCCTTTCTCTGCGTCCACCCCAGCAGCAGCAGCGGCCAGCTGCAGCACCCACCCTGGGGACTCTCCATCCCCTCTGCTCCAGCAGCAAGCACACCGCAGGGCCGTGGCCCATTCCTGCAGGGTGCACGGAGAGGTTTTGTTTTGGCACTGCATCTGGTCCTGAAACACCCTCCTGGGGAGCTGCTGGCACATCTGCTCACAGGCGAGGCGTGGAGGCAGAGCACCAGGGAGAACCAGCGTCCAGCCACCCACCCCAAGGTCTCCTCCCGGAGAACAGCAGTGAAAGCGTTATTCGGACTGGGAGGGAGCACACAAAACACAACAAAGGCAGATTTCAGGATCTAATTTGGGACTCATCAGCCATCAGCCACGTTGTGTTGACAACAGCACAAGTCCTCCCGGGGTGCTAAACCCAGGCATGCCCTCACTCAGCCCTAGTGCCAAGAGGCTGTGGTCCCTGCCCAGGCACTCGCTGCCAGCCAGGACCAGCAGTGCCAAATGCCTGGCTCCCGCAGCAGCTCTGGGGCTGATGCTGCTCCTTCCAGCCCAGAGCCGAGCCATGCCAAAGCATAAAAGCACATCACTGGGGCTGTCCTCTCCATCTGGAAAACCTGAGACCCTGTGCCACAGAGGAGGGCAGAACCCTTTCCCCCAGCGCCCCATGCATCCCCCCGGGGTTACGCTGCTGCCCAAGTGCCCTGGGAGGGGATGCAACAGGGAGAGGGCGCAGGGCAGCGCCCCACGGCTGGCCACGGCTCCCCAGGCATGGGGCGAGACCCTTGCCTGTGTAACGCTCACCCCTTTGAAGCACACCAGGAATTTGGCCCCAGCTACAAACAGCTCCTATCAGACTGCAGCATAGCTCTGCTATCTCTAACGCAGAGAGAGGGGAGCACTGAGGATATAAAAATGTCTTCTTTATGTCTACTAAAACGAAGCAGGATATATGGAAGTGTTTGTTCACTCGGAGCAGAATCACTTGTGGCAGCAAGAGCTCCAAGGAGAGCAAAGGCTCCACGGAGCTGGTTGCGGTCCAGCCTGAAAGTACAACCTGCACTGCATCACTTGAAACACTCGCATCAATACCTCTGCAGCTCCGGCTTCCCAGTCCCACGCACACAGAGGAAAAAGGAAACCCAACCTCCCAGACAGACTGGGAGCACTGCCAGCGCCCCTGGGAGCAGAGCACCCTCCTACCCTCCACAAGGGCTCAGCACCACACACGGCACAAAAGCAAAGCCTCTCCCGCATCACTCCTGCTCACTCACCAGGTGAGAGTCGTGGGCACCGCCGTGCTTGAGGCAGGGGCAGCACGGGGCACCCTGCAACGCACACACAGGGCAGGCACCGCTGCAGCAGAGTGCACCTAAGCGTCTTCCCAGAAGCTGGGAAGACCACGTCCCCCCGCCCCGTACAGCCCTGCTGAGTGAGCTCCCACCTGTACAGCTGCACGGTAATGCCCGCACCCTCGCCCCGGTCCCTCCAGCCCCCCTTCGGCAGCATGCAGGAGCCGGGGACTCCATCCCCACTGCGGGCAGGGGCCCCGCTGCAGCACCCTCAGGGGCAGGGAAAGGAACGTGAGAGAACGGAAAGCTCTGCTGTTCCTTCAGCCTCGTTGCTCCTTCCTTTAGAAATCACTCAGAAGAAGGAAACCTGCCAGAAGACACATTAGGGCTGTAACAGGAGAAGGCTGCAGGCAAGGAACTGTCAGTCAAGGGAAAAAATAAACAGCATGTATTGATTGTACTGCAGTCTCCAGTGCAGCAAGAGCCCGTTCAGCAGGATCCCCTCAGACCCCAGAGAAAGGGCAGAAACAATAAATAAAATCAGCAAGAGAAACAGAGAGTGGAATGAACTCCAGGAGAGCGTGTGGCCAGCCCAGCCTGCACGAGGAGTAAGAAACAAATCCTGGCTGCAGCCCCGGGAGGTGCGGGGGGCACCAGAGGGCACTCGCACTTCATCACGCCTCCCTCGTGTGTCCCTGGCACACCAGAGCTGCACCAAAACCTGAGCTGCAGTTAACCCGAGCGTGCCTGCCAGCCCCCGCAGCACCGCTCTGTGCCCCAGGCTGGTCCCACAGCCCCGCTGCCAGCCCCAGCTGCAGGGCAGCAGCCACACTTAGCCAGAGGTGCTCCAGGATCTCTCCAGGACCTCTCCTGAAGGGGCTCTGCCGATGCTGCCAAGAAGAGAGGAGGCAGCTGCTGGATGCTGCTGAAGGAAAGAAAGAAAGGAGACACCAACCTCTGGGCGCCTCCACCAGCAGGCGGGACGCAGCCGGCCCCACAGCCGTGCCCACTTGCAGAGGAACCACCAAGCTGTCGCACAAGGGGGCTGCCCTCAAAGCAGCGTCAAGAAGCCACGTTCAGCACCACTTGGACAGATCCAAACCCAGAGTCCTGCTCACCCACAAGGCCGGCAGCCCTGCCAGCACCAGCACCTTGCCTGGGCCCCCTCTCCTGCCCTTTCCCCTCCCATGTTCACAGCTGGGGCCAGCGCTCCTCCTCCGTGGTCCTCACGAGCGACATCGTGCCCGGGGCTGTTGCACAGCTGCCTCCAGCCGTGGGCAAAGCACCCCACACCTCACAAGGCGCTGGGACGTACGGGAAGCCTGCAGTAACATCATCGTGGAGATAGGCAAGGAAGAGCTGGCGAGCAGGACCCACCAAACAGCTGCCCCTTGCAGCACACGTTAGTTTAAACATTTATTGTATGTGTCTGGCTTTGATGAGGATCTGTAACCTGTCAGTTGCCAGTGTTTACCTTGGTGGATGTGCATGAGAAATCTCAGTCTGAATGGCTGGGAGTTTATTTTAGTGCCAGATAAACAGCTCCCCTTGAGAAATTGCCCCTGTGACAGTAACCCCTGAAGACTAAACAGAGATCTAAGAACCACGCACTGTGCTTTGAGAAAACTTCCTGAAGCCAATTCATCCTCTGCCAGCTGCTCTCCACAGGCTGGGACATCCCCAGGAGTGCCCTGCCCTATCTTCCCTTGGAGCAGAGGGAAGACTTGCACTGCACCTCTGCATCTCTTCCTGCACACCAGATTCCCAGGTCGCTACAGGCTGGAAACAGCTTTAGATGCACCCAGGAATTCTCCTGGCTGGGGAGGAAAAACACAGCAACAGAAGGAAGAAAATACCAGTGCAGCTGCATGAAACCTACATCACTGAAAATCCATGCAAATGAACTTTTCCACTGCTATTTGTTCTGGTGACAGGGGAGGATCAGGGGAACAAAAGGACATCCAAGATGCAACCAGCTTTCCATTGTGAAGAAAGGATCATGCTTCACACGCAGCAGACACTAGTTGCGTCCTGCTCAGTTGTATTTGGGTTTTTCTACTGTAGGAAAGTCATCGTGTCTTCACAAGAAAAAAAAAAAAGAGATTAAAGAAAGCAGCAATGGGAAGGAGAAGGAATAGAAGCAACCTTGGCATCAGCAAGAGCTCCAATGTGTTTAAGAACTAAAGCTATATGTTGGAGTCATGGTGGTACACAGAACAAAGAACAATCCCAAATTACTTGCAATGGCTTGAAAAAGACTCTGCTTCAGCAGAGGAAACAAACAGCTTTAAACAACGCTTGGAAAACACGCTGCTCTGGGGGGCAGGCAGGTGTGCTGATGCAGTAGCAGTGCCTGGCATTGCACCAGCCCTGGAGCTGCCCCCGCTCCTTCCCCCGGCGGGGGGACCCATCCCTGCCACCTCAACCGCAGCAGGAGGAGGCTTTCTGTGAAAGCCTTTGCAGCAGTTTTGGATTAGCTGGGGGTGCGCACGGCAGTCGGTGTCGCTGCTGCTCAGCAACTCTATCTGGCCACTCGCCGCAGCCCTACCCAGGGAGCGCCTGCCAAGAAATATTTCCACCCTCCGCATTGTCACCACAGAACTTCTCCAGAACCAGCCTACTCTGCGGGCAAGTCAGTGTCTGAAGCCCCTCTACCGAGCCCACAAATACATCTGGTTTGGCCTCTCCTGCCGGTCGTGCAGCTGCCCTGCAGTGCGGGATGTGTAACAGCAGAGGCTGATGGCAAGCACACAGCAGGACACCGCTGTGGCTCCAGGACACGGCACGACCCACACCGCTCCCACCCAGCACCCTTCTGTCTGCAGGAGGGCAAATTACAGAGCAAACAGCAAACACGGCCAAAGATGAAGGCTTGGGAGTGGAAGACCTCCCCTGGCCCTCCCAGGTACTTGGTACCTGTCCTGTTGGTCGCTTGCCCCTGGAGGCGAGGGGATGGGGAGCAGAAAAGCAGCAGAGCTGCTGGGGGCAGTGCCCAGGGCCAGCCGGGTGCTTCCCACATCAGCCAGGCTGCAGCACTGGATTCACGCACATTCCTGAGAAACCATTACACGGCTGCTCCTGTCGATGCTTTTCCCTGTTACAAGAAGTCTGCACTGAACTTAGGGCATTTGGCATACCAAATCTGCAGGAGAGTTGAGAATTCATTTCCAGCAGAAAGGGTAATACACCAGCATGCAGAGCAGGTTTGGGTTTGCATAGCATGCTCTGGCACAGGGCACATTCAAGCGCTAATCCCCGAGGAATGCACACCTTGTTCAATATGCCTTTAATAACTTTCCAGGAAAGCTACATACACCAGCAAGGATGTCAAAACCAGTTAATTCTGGGCTTGATCTGAAAAAGCTATTTTTCCCTGCAATACTTTTCGTTGTTGTGTTTTTTCTTTTTTTTTTTTTTTTTTTTTTTTTTAAATAGAGTTCTGTTTACCTGTGATCCACAAGCCATAATGGATTTAGGACTCAGCTGTGAAGTAGCCCTGTATTCTCTCCCTCACTGCTCAGCCTTAGCAAGACGAAGGCTTGCTCTTGGTTTTTACACCTGGACTTGACAAGCAGAGCGTAACTTTGCTAAAAGAAGCCCAGGGCTCCAAAGAAGCAGGGCAGGAAAGACATCTGGGTGCACCTCCCTAGAGAGCTGCCGGCTGTGCTGCAGCACCAAGGCCGGGGGTGATGCCGAGTGCAGGCACCACGCCGTGACCAGGACCCCAGCGCCTGCCACCCCCACCGGGCTGCACCAGCAGGACCCAGCCCTGGCCATGTCCCCCTCACCGCGCGCCGACACTGACATCTAGAGGCTCAGTCGCCTCCGGGCAAGGACTGCAACTGCCCACAGGCACTCTCAGGGTGGGCAGGGAAAACGGAGCAGCTGTGGCACCCTGCTGGTGCCCAGGTTCCTGCTCAGGGGGTAGGGGGGCAGTGCCCTCCAGGCACAACGTGCACCCTGCCTGCTGCCCTGGGCACTGCCGCGGCCGGCCCAAAGGGAGCAGGATGGGAGCAGGACACTCTCGTGCCAGGGTCCCAAGCACCTCCTTTCCACACTCCAGAGCCCTGCCAGCAAGGAGAAGCAGCAGGAACGCTTTCCTTACCAAACTCGCTGGCACACAGGTGCTCAATGATGGCTTCCGACTTCATCTCGTTGTCGCACGGGGGACACACGGTCGTTCCTGGTAAGAGGAGAGAAGAGGTGATGAGGAGCAAGCTCAGGAAGCACCAGAGGGCTGGGCTGACATGTGCAGACAACATGTGCCCTGGGGTGCCAGGTCCCAGCACTGCAGGACCAGGCAGGAGAGGGGCTTCCAGGGCCAGGCTCCCAGCCGGGGGCAACCACTCGCCGTGGGGCATGGCGAGCTGCCTGCTGATGCTGCCTCCCTGCAGCGTGCCGAGCTGGCACGCGGTGCCCAGGGCACAGCAGGAGGAGGACCAGGAACGAGGATGGCTCACACTGCATGGGGCATCCCAGGCTGGCAGCTGCTCCAGAGCCAGGCTGGAGCTCAGGACAGACACAGCTCAGGGGCCCTGCCAGACACCCGGGCACGGCAAGGGCCTCACCTCCCTCCTGCTCCTTCCCAGAGCAGGGACAGCTTGGAGAGGGACACACACAGTTCTCAGGTGCACCGTCCCCCTCCAGTACGATCCCAAGCACAGCCACCCTCTCTTCGCCGGGACCCATCCTGGGAGGAAAGCTCAGCTCTCCCAGAGAATAAAAATCCGCTTCCAGGTCCCTGCCTCCCGCCTGAGCAGAGACCACCCGGCAGCACAGACGTGGATTTGTGCTACTGACGGATGAATTTATTGAGCTGGGAGGTGCTGCTTATGTTCTCGGTCCAGCAGAACGAAGGGCTCCTTCCCACACACGGGAGTTGTGCTCAGGAGCCGCGCTGCAGCGCAATATCTGCCGGTCCCTGCGTGCAGCGGAGCGCTGCCCCCCCAGCCCTGCAGCCAGGCACCCCACGGGGACCGCAGCCTCCCTGTCACAGAAGCCCCACGGGACCTCGGGCAAGACGTTTGATTTCCCTGCATTGTTCTTCCCCTCCCGCCACCCGCTCTGCTCTTGGCAAGTGCTAATTCCTTGGGTCGTGCACCCCGCAAGCACCCCAGGGCCGGAGTTCAGACCCCACCTCCTGACCTGCGACGGCTCGGTCAGGGCCCATCGTCTGTGTCTGACAGCTTTACTCAAGGCACAACGTTTGCTTGTTTCCAGCCTGTTTTCTCCCTGCTGACCGTTTTCTAATGCCTGGCTTTAGAGCCGGCTTACTCCAGGGGCAGGAGAAGGAATGTGTAATGCTATATTAATCTGCAACTCCCCTGATGCATCCTGTGGGCCTGCAGGCTTTACCGCCTTATGCTTAAGGAGAAAGGAATTCAGCAGGTCAGCTATTTGAGAGGCAGAAACAAATTCCAATTTTAAGGTGTTAATGGAGAAAAATACTGAAAGGGCTCGTTCTTATTAATGCTCAGAGAAGAGGGGGGACACTGCTGGGCTCTGACCTTCTTTAAATCAACAGCACCCAAAACCTACGAGGGCTCAGAGTTTGCACTGACAGAAGGCTGCAGGCCAGGGAGGGCCATGCCACAGCCGCAAGGTGCCTCAGCTGTGTCAGCACTGACAGCCCAAAACCTCACAGACCCATGGGCAGAAGGTCCAGACCATTATTACCGGAGAGCACCTCACCTCAGAAGCGTTTCTAGCCACTGTGCTGGTCCCTTCCCAGAGCAGTGCGCCAGCCAGCAGGACAGGCACGAGGGGCTCTGAGCCACACCAAGGCAGCAGTTTCTCTTGAAATGTTTGCAGGCAGCCAAGAGGACACGAAAATGGCTGCATAAATTCTTCCGCTGAATGTTCTGGAGAGTCCGCACTTGCACAAGAATTTTAAAGACTTGCTTTCTGTAAACATCCTTGCAAACAAATTGCTCATTTTGAAGTGCATGGGACACAAGTCTGTGAACCCGCACAGCAGACAGCGTGTTTACCGGAGGGGCTGCGACGCTTTCTTGCGACACCCACCCCAGCTCCGGTTTCCAGTTCACTCGAAGCACATGTTGTTAATATCCCCTAGAGCCTGTGCAGAATGAGTCCTCTGCACCCCTGGCAGGAGCAGAAGAAAACGCACAAAGGCCTCAAACCTGAGCTGATACCGCTTGGAAGAAGTCGCTTCAGTGCTGCCTGAACACCACGCTGCCAGACACGTTCGCAGCACCAAAAGAAAGCAATACTGTGCCACCCTGGTGCTGCTGCCAAGGCGGCTCTGAGAGTTCAGCAAGCAGTAAGTTGTTGAACTACACGAGGGGAAAAGCCCAGCAGATGCTGCTCACCTAGAAAACATCTCAGGCTGTTACGTCCTCGAGCTGCAGACTAGCCCCTTGTGGGCTGGGGCATAGCAGCCCCCAGGCAGCAGCTCCGGTCCAGCTGCCCAGCAGCACGCTTGGCTGCAGGTCCCTGGGGAACAAAAGCAACCTTCGGACCTGCTCACAGGACGTGACAGCGGTCTGGACCAAGGGTCTGGGTTCATACAGGACAGCAACCTCGGAGCCTTCCCTGAAAACAAAGAGCTTTGTCCAGCAGTCGCATCAGTCAGCGTGAGCCACGGTATGGAAGGCAGCACGGCTACGTGGCTGCTTGCTCCATGCAGGAGCAGGCTGGGTCCTGGAGATCAGGAGCCAAACCTTGCCCCTGGCCTGGCCCCCACCCGCCCCGGGTGCAACGGGGGGCTTGGCTGTCCCCTGCGTGCTGCCCTGCCTGCAGCGAGCACTGGCCCTGGCCCCAGCCCCAGCTCCAAGCCATCGCTCCCCACCTACCTCTGTCTTCTCTCTCTGCAATCACCTTTCTCGTCAGTTTTACGAGGTGCTCTAATGCAGACTGCCTAAGCTACGCCAGGATATTTATTTATTTTAGAAGTTTTCAGCAACAAGTGAGACTCATTGCAATTGACTGTAAACAAGCCAGTCTGGCACAAACAGACTTGCTGAGTGTGATCAAAGTAAACACGAAACACACCCACTTGCTCCAATTGCTTCCTGATAAACCTCTTGCCCGCAGCCCCCTCTCCACCATACAGCCCCCCCCCCCCAAGAAGGCAGGGCTGGCTTTCCACCATGTTCATCCTCCACCGAGATTGCCGAGCCCCAGGTCTCCTTGGAAGCAGGGCGTCCCTGCCAGGAGCACTGCCACCATCTACTCCCACCAGGCGTTTTCTGCCAGGTGCCAGCAGACACCCTGCTGCTGCTAAGGAGTGGCCCCGATGGGAGCCCAGCAGGGAGGAGAAGCTCTTCCCAAGGCGATGTGCACGCGGAGGGCAGGCTCAGAGCCTGGTCCCAATGCCTGCACAGGGATCAGATCAGCCGTGCACCCACCATGTCCCCCCCCAGCTCCACCTGCACTTGGATTTCTGCTCTGAGAGGGAGGTGAGAAGCCAGCAGTGCATCCTGCCCTCCTCGGGACGCTGCAGACAGCAGCTGGGAGCAGCCAGCTCACAGAGCACTTCGAGGCAGCCAGGGAGAGCTGCTCCCAAGAAGCAGCCCCCAGGCGAGCCTTGCCCAGCACAGGACCCTACCTGGTCCCACGCAGCCAATCCTAGGCTGACGCCTGCCCCACCAGCTCAGAAAAAAAAACACCAGAAGAAGGGCTCCAGCTCCGGTCATGCCTTACCTTTGGGCCTGGAGACCTCAGTGGCGTTGGGAGCTGTCATGGCAATGCAGACATCGTCCTGGGGAAACTGGTCGCACTTGAGCATCTCTGGCCAGAAGAAGCCAAAGAACTGCATGACGGGCTCGCAGGAGTCGCGCACGGCCTCACACAGCCAGCGGCACGGGTACACCGGCCGGTCCAGGCAGACGGGGGCAAAGAGGGAGCAGAGGAAGACCTGGGTGCCCATGTGGCAGTTCTTGTTCAGCAGCGGCACCCAGCTGCTCGCCTGGTGCTTCACCTCGGCCATGGTCTCGTGGTCCAGCAGGTTGGGCAGCACCATCTTGTCGTAGCCCACGCTGTGGCACAGCCGCAGGTCGGCCGGGATGGCCACGCACTGGTGGGGCTTGGTGTAGAAGCGCCCGCCCGGGTAGGGCCCCAGGTCGGACTGGTAGCTCACGTAGTCGTACTCGCTGCCCTCGCCGCACGCCAGCAGCCCGGCGGCCACGGACAGCAGCGCCCGCACGGCCGGCCCGCAGCCGCCCCGCACCCTGCCCATGGCTGCGCCCTGCCCGCCGACGGCCCCGACGGCACCGCCCGCCAAGCGCCAAGCCCCGAGCCCCCCGCCTCGCCCGGGGACCCCTCCCCGCCCGAGCCCCCTCCCGGTGCCCGCGGCCCCCCCCCGTCCACCGCCCGCCGCCGCTCCCGGCCCCGCTCTGGCCCCGCCGCGCCGCGCCGCGGGTTTGTGCGCCCCCAGCAGCCAATCAGGGCGCTGCCGCCCGCCGCGCGCTCGCCCGCCGCTGTCAATCAGCGGCCCCGGGAGCCAATCGCGGCCCGGCCCGGCCACGGCCCCGCCCCTCTCCGCCCCGCCCCGGCCGGGCCCCGACGGCGCCGCGCTCCGGCAGCGCAGCCCCGCGGCCCCGACGGGCGCTCCCGGCCCGGGGCTGCTCCGCGGGGACGCGCCCGGCCCGGCCCGGCCCCGGGCTGCCCCGCGCACCTGCGGCACGGGAGGCCGTCGGAAGGGACTCGGGGAGGGCGGAGGCACCGGGAGGGTCCCGCGGGCTCGGCCCCGTGAGCGCGCCCGGTAGCCCCGGCTTCCCCCGCGGGCATCCGGAGCCCGTGAGAGCCGGGGGCTGCTGCAGCCGGGTCCCGCTGCCTCCGGGGCGCCCCGGAGCGGCTCGGGGAGGCCCCTCGGCTTCCCAGCAGCTTTTCCGGGTCGCAGACGTTGCTGAGAACCTGGAGCGGGCCGCGCAGACCTCACGTCCCCGGGGACGAATTCCAGCCCCGACTGCGGAACGTGCAGCCGAGCGAGCTGCGGAACGCTGCGGCCGGGCGGCTCCGTCCTGCCGGGAGCTGAAGCTGCGCGGCCGCCGCACGCCTCAGGCACCCCCGGTGCCGCTGCTGCCCGCGGGCAGAGCCGGGCCCCTCGGCTGCAGCCGGGCGGGAGGAGCCGTCTCAGCCCCTGCGTGCACGGGATGTGGCCGTCGAGCAGCCCTTGTGCCGAGGCCCGCGGCTGAGCGAGCTCCGGGAGCTCCCTCCGCTGGACCCGCACAAAGCTCTGCTGCCGCCGCCTTTTGCTCCGACAGCTTGTGCTATTTACTGCAGGAACTACACCTCATTGAGAGGTAAACGGACACGGCTCTGCAGCTGGGGAGCGTGAAAGAGCCACTTTCACCTGAGGCCCAGCAGAAGCGAGCAGCCAGTTAGCACTGCTAACGAAGTGGAGAATTCAGCCGTAAACAGGAGAAATCTTCGCCATAAGGTGCCAGCAGATGAATGAAGAGGTGATTGGATGGAGCAGGCCCTCTCACGCTGCTTGGGCTCAGGAAATGGCTGCAAAGCACCAATCACTGCCCCACGAAACAGCTGCAGAATGGGCTTCTCACCCTTGGGAAATCCTGACACCCTAGAGTTGCTTTCACCAACACCAGTTTAAAAACACTGAAACATCTTTTCATAATGTAGAAGACAACGCAATGTCCAAGTAGCGTGCAATGCTGCAGTGCACAGAACAGGACACAGATCTGCTTGAGGGCTGTTTGGCTGAATTTCTTTCAAGAATCTTTATTCGTAGCCAAGTGCTTCATTCTCAGGCACAAATGTCTGGTCCAGAACACAGACCCCAGCTCTTCTGGGGCACTTACTCAAAACCAAATTGTGCAAGTAACTCAATTTTTAACTGTAAAATCACCCTTTCCAGAGATACAATAGGCATGTTTTGCTTGGCAGTGCTATAATCTTGCTATTTTAGATAGAGTAGTGTGATAGGCACATCATAGCAAGGCAGGCAAAATGGGGGCTTTGGAAGGCTGTTGTTCAAAAACTGGGGAGTTCTTCAAAGGCCACAGCAATAACACTGCAATAAAACTATAGTCAGGATTCTGGTTATCCCCAGCACAACAAATACCACAAGGAGAAGGGATGTCTTTCCAGAGATGTGTTGCACCTCATACCTAGCGCATCCCACACTGGTTCCTGGGCTGGCTGCATCACCAATGCGCCCCACAGCAGCTGCTGAGCTCAGAGGGCTGCCCGCCACAGCTCAGCTCTCCTCATGCAGGCAGGAGAGCTCCGAGATGGTGTGCCTTGCTTGCTAAACCATCCACACTGAAAGCCTGGACAATTCTTGTCCTCAGCCCAGCAGAAGTCTTTGCTGGCTGCCTTCTCTTCTGTATTTGATAATGCACATTTACAGCAGCTGCACCTGTATGGGAATTCATGAGTGAATTGATGACTGAAATAGAATTGCCCCGCAAACCACTTTTTGTTTAATAAAACTAAAAATTAAAAAAAAAAAAAAAAAAAAAAAAACCTCTCAGCTCTGGTCTAGACCATTACATTGCTTAACACACAGTATAAGACCTCTTAAATAGCAGTTGCTCAAGAAGGGCTGCTCTTCTGACAAACCCCTTCCAAACTGGGCATTAACTTTCCTGAGCGAAGCCTGTGCAGTCATTTCCATTCATAATTACTTAGCCCGCCGCTTCTTAAGACTGCATAGTCTGCGATGTCATCGTTTAACTTTGCTTTATAGCCACATATCACTGCCTCTCCCACAGCAGCTAACATATTCTTGTTGAAAGATGAGATGCTTTGCACCATGCACGCTTTTGGCTATCCCAAGTCCTCTCTGCCCTTTGAAAAGCCCGGTCTAATTAGCCATGCTTATTTCTGGCTCCATTGTTTGTCCCGCAGCCTGCCGGACCCCGCTCTCTGCCACCCCCACCACTTCCTCTGCCGGTGAGGCTGCTCCTGCTCACGTCCCCCACCGTGGGCACCCGACCTGGAGGGCATGGCGTGGCCGCACGCCCTGCACCCCAACCCCACCGTGGCTGATGGGGGCTGCACCCCGTGTCCCTCCCAGCCCCGCTGCCCAGACTGGAGGGCTTGCCCGGCCGGCCGCTGGGACTGGAATGCGCCTTTCCCTCCACGTCCTCAGGGAACAGGCAGGCGTGGGATAATAGAATATATTAGCCCTGAGCCCATTCAGCCCCGGGCTCTTTACGAACAATGGCTGCTAACTGAGCTGATTTTTGCCAAATGACTGGCTTTCGTGCATGAGCAGCAAAGTGGAGCCCCCAGATAGAGTCCCATGCAACAATCCCGCAAGCACTATTGCCCAGGGCCCATTGTTTCACTGCTGTGTTTGAGGGCATGGAGGAGTCATGGCCTTGTCTGCCCTGGCATTTCTTCCCCAGTTTCCCACCACTGCAGTAGCCCCATCCCAGCCCCAACAGAGGCAGCAGTGATGGGAGAGCTGACAGCGGCTGGCCACAGGCATCCACTGCCCCTGCCCCGAGCATGGGTGACACAAAAGCCACCGTAAGCCACCGCGCCAGGTCTTGCACGGCCCCATGGCACTCAGCCCCTGCCACCCCACCATGTCCCCGCCATGCGGCCCCTGCAGCAGCACAAGGCTCCTGCTCCACCTCCTGCAGCGGGGCAGCTCCTGGAGACCCCAGGGAGTATTGATTTTAGATTTGACACTCCCCCCACATCAGCTGGAAGCAATAGCCCCTGCTAGGGTCAAGCTGCCGAGGAGGATGTTAGCTTTGTTGTGTTTGTTTGCTGGTTTGGCACAGCAGTCCTCTCTGAGCTCCCAGTAACACCAATGCAGCCAGGGATGTTACCTCGCCCCCGCACATGGGAGGCTGTGCGCGAAGGTTTTGCAGCTGGGATGGCCCCACGCTGTCACTAGGAGCACCCCCACCACGTCCCGGGCCATGCTAGGACAGAGTCAAGGCATGCAGCAGTTCCAGCTGATGTCTCCTGTTAGTGTGAAATTAGCACCATTAAATTCTATAACTAAACACAATCAACAAAGGGTTTACTAGCTGAGATAATGCATAAAGAACTACAACAGCTAATGCCTTCAGCATGGCTGAAAACCCTGACCGTCTGCCCCAAAGCCCAGGAGGGAACCAATGGCAAATATTTACAGGGGCTTATAAATATTTATCCTGTAATAACTTGCTGCATTACAGCACATTCTTCTCTCTGAGGCTCAGCTTCATTCTGGACCAGGTGCAGGCTACTGAGAGGGTCTGTAGCATATATAAAGTTTGTCTCAATAACATACAGCGTGTGCTGGCGTTCAATAAAATAGCCAGCAGCTGAGCTGCTTGCGTGAAATGCGCTGCAAGTCATTTCTTACCCAACAAAAGAAAAATGTGGCTTGGCAGCACAGGTGTGCAGACACTTCGGTGAGGGTGCAAGCCTCTGCTGCACTGCCAGTGACCCACGGAAGTCACTGGAGAGTGGAAAGCACAATGCTGGGCTGACGGCATGGGGTTCAGCCCAGCTTGCAGCACCCCAGGGCAGCCCCATGGGGATGGAGCACACAGGGACCCTTGGCCTCACTGGTGAGGAGCCCAAGAAAGGCAAAAGCTCCAGCCCAGATGTTTCAGGTACAGAGGTGGAGACCTGCCCACCACACGAAGATATTTGGCCTCACACTTCTCTCTCGGAGGATCCAGCCTGCAGTGCCCCGGCATCACCAGACGTGGCTGAGATCTGCTCTGCCCACAGCAGGTGGGCAGCAGCTCCCTGCAGGGCATCGCACACGGTGGGCCAAACCCTGCTGCATCGATGGGAGCCACAGAGGGACCAGCACATCACGGTTCTTCCTTTGGTCCTGCAGATGTGGTAAATCAAACACTGGGGGGACAAAAGGCTCCTGAACAGACCAAGGTCTGCTTGGTGCAGACCTGACTCGCTCAGCAGTGAGGGGAGCCTGGAACCGGTGTTTTGTTGTGGTGCTGTTTCATTTGTTTGGAAACCAGATACTTATCTCCCTTCTAATAATTTATTGAGCTGTCCGTCCATTTATTTATTTATCTTTCTCATGCTTGATGATTTGCAAGAGCATCAACAATCCGTGGTTTGGAAACCATGCTCCAGTCTCTGACCAGCTCTAGAGATGGAGCCCTGAACTACTTTCTAACATGGATAAACAAACAGTGTGGAAAGGCTCCATTGTGTATATTCTAGGTTGCTATTTTCTTAACCCTGTCTCATTAAGATGGATGGAGTTTCTGCTTATTAGTAATTTGGCAAGTTCCTCTTTGTGTACACTCTGCACTTCTCACTAATGATGCTCTGCTTCAATGATTAACAAAAGAGACTTCCAGCCTAGTCAGTGAAAACACAGCCACGCACTCGGGGCACTCGGACGGAAACCCAACGTTCTGGAGATGCAGTCTGTGGAAGATAAGAAACTGCAGGGAACCTAGAAAAGGAAAAGCTGCTGGTCATAAAACCATTCCTGACGTTCAAATAATTTTGACCTAAGGACATTGGCTCTTTGATTTACATGCACAATTTCAGAGCTGACAGAGCCTGTAACAAAGTGATTCAGAGACTTTGCACTGCTGTTCCTAAAACGTGTCCGATGGAGATGAAGTTGGCACTGCTACTGCCTGGATTTACAGCAGGCCATTAAAGTATGTTTACAAGCCTTTAGTACAGCATACACATCTGGTAAATCATTGATTGAACAAATAGCTCCTGGTGTCATGCTCCCTCTGTCAACATTTTCCACTACCACGTTACCCAGCGCCGACCCATCTGCTTCAGCCCCGGGTAGGCACCGACGCGTCCCGCAGCGAGCAGCAGGGCTCATGCCCGGATGCCACTTGTGGGCAGGGCTCTCACTGCGCTCTCCATGTCAGTGGACACAGCCCTACCAAACACACGCCTGCACAGGCCTGTGGCACTGGCGTGCCCAGCCAGTACGCACCTTACCTAGGGACGGGGACAGGGCCCCAGCCGGCCTCACTGGGCAGGAACGGAGAGGGGCTGCTTCCTCCTGCAGAGGGACATGGGAGAGGAGAAAGCAGTCAGGAGATGAGTCCGACAACAGCATGCAGAGCAAGCCCAGAAGCCGCATTGCAAGCAAGATAAAGTCCTAGATGAAGCTGAAACTGTGAGGATGGGGAGCAGCAGCCGGCTCCCCTGCCACCAGTGCAGGACCCACACTGAAATCTTCCTCACGGTGACACAAAAATGCTGTGTCTGGCATTTTTGCAAGCATGCCAGGGAGCAGGAGCAGCGAGCCCCCGCTGGGGGCAGAGCCGCCACAGCTCATTGTGCTCCTGAGAGAGCATCTGGCCAGCTGCGCAGTCATCTGTGGCCAAACCCTGGCTCCCCTGGCCACAGAGCTGGGCAAAGGCCAAAGGGTAAAGGGCAAAGCAGGGGAGCAGAAACAAAGCTATGTCAGCTCATTCACACAAACCTTTTCAAGAGCTTCTGGGTAGCTGGACAGACAGACATGGGAGAGCAGGACGTGGATGAATTGCAGTGGAAATTCACATGGCACCCACACTGCCTCCACCATGCAGCCACTTCCACCAGGCAGAAGCGCCCGTTGTCCACCCTGGGCCATGGCCATGGCAACTGGGTGATGTACAGACAGGAAAAGCCAGCAGAAAAACACTCCAAACTGAGGAAGATTCTGTCCTGGGCTTGGTGACATCGCACACAGGGCAAGCACAGCTGCCACAATCTTAAAACAACAACAAAAAAATGCAGCCCAATGGAATTGTTAGCAATAGCCTAATAACATAGCAGCTCATTAGCCACAGTGCCAAGAGCTTAAAAGTGTTGGTATGACTTGTGGGTTCCAGAGATTCTGGAATTTTGGAGGGTTCCTGTAAAACTAATGCAAAAAAAAACAAAAACAAAAACAAAAACAAAAACAAACAAAAAAACACAAACAAACAAACAAAAAAAAACCACACTACGTCTTGAAGAGCCAATGTGTATTTCGCTTCGCATCAGCACGTGAAAGAGCAGCTCTGATATAAGGTAGGCTACCATTTTATTGCAAATCCAGACCCTCAAAGGCTGCAAGGATGGCAGCGCAGAAGCACCGGATACCACAGAAACAGGCTGGAGGCTTTGTGCTGTTCAAGGCTGGTGGGGAGGATGCTGCTGCGCCAGGCCTGTGCACAGAGCACCAGCCCAGGAGGACACACACTTTCTACCAATTTCAGCAACACCGGTCCCTCCGCAGCATCCCCGGAGCCACTGGGCCCCTCTCCCAGACACTACAGCCTTCCAGCCCCCACTCACCCCCTCCAGACAAGGGCAGCAACCCGGTGCCACATCCACCAGGGCCTGAATCCTACCACACCAAGGGACCTCCAGAGCACCCTGGAAGTTAAGGTCGTGCTTTAGCGCTTTTTGAATAAAAGCTTTTTAACTTACCAGAAAAGTCCCCGCAGGGCAAGAACACCCCTTCTCCTATGTCCTCTCCAACAAGGGGTGGAAACCATGGTGGCTTTGCCTTGAGGCAGCTGTGTGTCGGGGCAGAGGGGCAGGGACCCGGCGCTCCTCCCCATCCCGGCTGCACCCAGCTGGTGCCAGTCTCAGAAGGAGACTGGGAGATATTGGCTCAAGGTGGATTTTCTGGGGGCAGAAAGCTGAAAGTTTCAGTTTTTGAATGGGCTGGCAGTGCATCCAAGAGGGAAGAGAGGGAAATAGATTTTCCTTCCCCCATAAATAGTTTTATGGAAGATTTTAAGAGAGAAGTAAAGAAGAACCTCTTCCCTCCCTCCCCCCCTTCTCAACTATACTGTGCATTTTAAACTGTTTGCGGAAGGGAATTAATTAACGCAGGCAGCAGAGCCCCGAGCTCTGCAGCAGCCCGTCCTTCGCACAATGGAGATCCCACTTTTTCTCCCTGCCTGAGAAACACATGCCCAAAATCCAACTACATAAATTTTTTCTAACCTAATTCATTTTGTAGATTGATGGAGAAAATCCATAACAACTATTTATGAGTTTGCAATAAATAACCCTCACAGAAGTCACAAAGAGCTCTGGCGAGTCTCAAGGTAACTTTCAGCGAGTGCCAGGGGTCAGGGCAGATCAGGATACTAAGTCTATAGTGTTCGAGCCTTCAGCTCATCTGTTTTGAATTATTGGTATTACTCAGTTGAGCAGCGCTCTCAATGGAGTAGCTGTGCCATGATTCCATGCCGTATTTTATTTCTACGGTGGGAGAAAGGCTTCCGTGCCGCAGCTAGCAACACCCCAGCCTCGGGAGCACAGCCTGGCCCCGCCGCCCCTCGGCATCCCCATGCCCGTGCAAGCTGTGGGGCTCAGGCACCAGGACTCAGGCACCAGGACGTCGGCTGCGGGTCTGGAATGCGGAGCTGCAGGGACGGTGACACGAAGCGGGGCGGCACAGCCGGTGCATGGGTACCAGTGAGGTGCAGCAGGCCCCGCAGGAGAGCTCGGCCTTGCGGCACGGCGCTGCCCCACCGGAGCCAGGCTAGGGTGAGCAGGGAGCGAGCCCGGACCCTCTCCGTCTTCGTTAGCTCTTAATCACCGCGACAGGCGGAGAAACCG
Source organism: Aythya ferina (assembly GCF_964211825.1). Lineage (NCBI taxonomy): Eukaryota > Metazoa > Chordata > Aves > Anseriformes > Anatidae > Aythya > Aythya ferina. The sequence goes on from NC_140310.1 coordinate 5,766,249, forward strand.
CCGGCAGTGCCGTGCTGCTCTGCCGAGAGTGGGCTCCTCTCAGGGCTTTCAGAAAACAGGGTCAGACGTGTCTTCTGACCTGTGACCCGCCGCTTCCCTCCTCGCCATAATTATCTAATACAGCGCTCTCCCTGCCAAGTACAATGAAACAATTTGTCACTTCAATTGTCTGTCAGTCAACACTGGGGCCTTTTCAACAGGCCAACACATGTTTTTTGAGAGCTTGTCAGCAAGAGCTGTCTGGCCAGGCACATAACCATGGAAAATGGAACCTTTGTTAATTCTGGTTCTTAGAAAAGTAAATCTATTCACTTGCTTTTTTTCAGGCCTTCAGCTTGGAATTTGCACAAGAAGCTGAATTGCCCCTGATCCCTAAATGATTGGTCAGAGGATTTGCATGAGGAAGCAGAAATTAATTATTCTTTTCTTTTCTTTTTATTTTCTGTAATTGTGTGTTTAGAAATGAGATTACATTCTACAGCAGCACGAGGGGCTGGGGGCCGGGGCAGGGGGGGGGATTGCTTTGCATTTGTTTAGCTCCTTAGAGTTAAGATCACCTAATCGTTTCAAGCATTTCCTAAGATTCCCTCTCTCTTTTTCTGCTTTAATGACCAAACAAAGATTGTGCTACTTCCCGGGGAACTTTTCTGGCAGCCGAGCATCACAGTGGGAGCCAGGGGCTTATCCCTCTGCCGAAACAGTCGCCTTGCTCCCCAGGGCTCGCAGGGTGCAGAAGTATCCCAGAGCTGGCAGCCTGGGAGCCCCCTCGTGCTGGAGGACAGCACTCAGCCAGGTTCCCACCCGTGCCAGAGGAAGGTGCCTGGGGTTTGGGGCACTGGAGGCACAGGGACGGGTGCCCAGGGTGGGCTCAGCCTGCACTGGGACCACCACCACCAGGGAAAGGTCCTGCTGCCGCAGCGCATTACCCAGCCACTTCTTACTTCTGCTGTATGCACTGGGAGAGGGACTGGTTCTCAGACATCGTCTGCTCTGCACAGAGATAGCAGCAGCCAAAACAGCCCCTTGGAAGCTTCTCTGTAAAGCACCTGAGTCCGTTGGCCATGGGAGCATCTCCACCAGCGGACCCAGCGGCAGCCTGTTAAAGCCTCCTTGCTGCTGAGGTCTCACACAGAAGCTCCCTATAGCTTTGGTGTTTTGCACAGTTGTGGACAACAAAACTGGTAAACGTATCAACAGCACAAATTGGCAGGGTTAAAAAGAAAGCACCCTTTGAAATTCTCACTTTCTCTGTTGATACATGTGTCAAACCTTAATCCAAAATATGTAGTATGAGAGAGACCTCCATTTTCAAGTGTTCATCCTTTTCTTAACCAGGTGGAAGCTTCGTTTTGGGGCAGACATGGATTATTTTGTTTAAAAGCATTGCAAAAGCACTAGATGGCCCCTATTCAACTACAAATGTACTGCATGAAAACCTCTCCAAACCTAGCTTTCCAGAACACCACTATCCAAACCTAATTCAAACCATACAGCGAGCCCCGACTTAGAATCTTTCAGGCCTATAAAATGAAACAAATTGGCTTTGCAAGCATATCTCCCAATCTAAGCTATGCCTGTAAATTCGATTTGTCCTCTTGGATCCACACGGCATTAGGTGGCCTGAAAGACTCTTTGTTTCTGAGTTCCTCTGTCTCCTCCACCAGCCCCAGGTTTCCACATTTGGTCATGTCAGGCTGGAGAACACCCCGCAGATTAACAGCACCGGCTCGGTGCCTCTCCAGCACCTCGGCCTCGCTGGTGGGTCACGCAGGACAGGAGCCAGGACCTGGGTCCTGCAGCCCTGCAGTGTGCAGGAGCTTCGTCACCAGCACCCCATGCATTGGAGCCACTGCAGGGAGCACCTAGCGACAGCCAGACCACACCGCCAGCCCTTCCCAGGGCCAGGTGCCATGCCAAGCCAGCCAGGCTCACCGGAGCCCCAGGCTCATGCCTGTCTGTGAACCAGCCCCATCCAGCCCCAGCGCAGGCAGCAGCCCCTTGGCTGTGCCCCTGCTGCGTCCCTCAGCCGGGCTGCACCCAGCAGCTCAGCACCCGGGGGTCACGGTGGGGAAGGGCCGGACCCCACGGGGCACGGGGAGCAGCAGCCACGAGCAGCAGCAGCAGCAGCGGTCGGTGTTTCTCAGAGGCAGGGGCTGCAGCCTTTCGATCACAGCTGGTTTGACTTACAAAAAAACAAATACAATCCTGTTCTTCGCGCTCGCCTTTTCTGTGTAAACACTGAGCGAGATACCCAGTGATGCAGGTTCAGATTACCTTCCCAGGCAGCACCGGGGCACGGGAGCCTCCTGCCACACGGCCTGCATCCCACGGGAGGCTGCCAGCAGCTCAGGACCCGCTGCAGGGCCGGCGGTGCTGCCCGCTGCAGGCAGGGACAGCGCTTCCACTGCAGGTCCCTGACCTCTTGCAGCACGGGGGCTGCCCTCCGTCAGTGGCCCCGAAGCAGCTGGGAGACAGAGACTGCTTCTGCCTCTTTAACAGGGTAATTTATTGCCTTTATTTATGATTTCATGCACACTTGCTGTATAATTTTAACAGTCTTATTCCTATTCAAAACCGGTGAGTTAGAAGACGCCTGTTAAAATTATGAACTGCTTACGGACGGCGTCATAAAATGTTGAAACAATAAATGCATCTTTCAGAAACGGACAGATCACACAATTACCACTTCCAGGATTAGTCTTCATAATAACACAGCAAACTTAGAAGATCCCCACTGGTCGCAGTGTTTGCCATCTATTCTATTCCAAAATCATGACAGTGGATATCTTTAAATGAACATCCATTAAACTCCACTTTTGTCCTTCCTTAATTCAGCCTTGCAGCTAAACCAGGGAAAAATATATTCTCACTTAAATCTCTGGGAAACCTGCCCATAAGAGGCTGCAGTCGCCATGTAGGATAAGGGAGATAAGCTAAGCAACTCATCCCATGGAATAGCTGTCCTGAGCTCTTAAGTTGTATTTTTAGTGTCTTTCAAATCCATTCATGTCTGCAGGAGCCAAGCCTTTAGCCCCAACAGAAATCAAAAGAATTTGGTGCAGAGATGGAACATATTGTTTTTAAGTGACCCTGTATTACCCATCTGCAGAGGAGACCAAGCACAGGACTGAAGAATTAGCACATTTACCTGACCATAAATATTCCACTGACCATCTCCTACGTAGTAGCAGTTATATTCCGCTGCAAGGACTTCAGAGTTTACTACAAAGGCCAGCAGGATCTCAGACACCCTGAAAACAGATTTTTTATGTTTCTATAAACTCTGGTAAGATTGTAATTGGATCAAACTCTGCATTCAAAAGCACATTCTTTTAGAATATTTTATACACGCATAAAACGTCTGAGAAAATGTTAACATCATGATCTTAACTGTTTGCATATTGGAACAAGCTAAAGGTTAGGAAGATGCAGTCCATCTGGTACAGTATTTACAGCAGATTATTTCTGAGCGTGCTTCCTTCAGAACTTGGGCTCACAATCCCGATCAAACCCATCCACAGAAGCCCGCCAGCACACCGCGATGCATGGGTCCAGGGGGACCTAGCACTGCGCTCCCTGCTCTTCCCCAGGCTCCCCCAAGTGACTTGGAGTTTCCTAGAGCCCGCGAGGAGATTGTTTGTTCAGGCAACCCCATTAGGTGTTTATTAGCCTTCATTATGGAGTGCTAGAGGGTTAATTAGTTCAGGCTGTTCCTATGGGAGAGGGGGGGCTGGAGGGTGAGGTGAGATCAGCAGCAGCTGATACCCAGGTTCCTGGGGCAGCTCACCACTTTGCTGGATTTCTTTCCTTTTCTTCCCCCCCCCCCTTTAATCTCTTCCCTAAGCAAAACGGAAGCATCCTTATCCCATTCACAACGTGTTTAGCACAAGGAGTGCCAGCAAAGGCCGGGGTGCCCCCAGCTCCTCCACAAGCCTGCAGCAGGGATGCTGGGGACAGCTCAGCCCCGCGCTGGTCCCCGTCCCCAGCTGGCCCTGAAGCTCCGTCCGCCAGCCCCAGCCGGGGCCACCCTCCAGCTGTGTCCCCGTGTGCCTGCGGGAGCTGCGGTGCTGCTCGCTGCGTTTTATCGCTGCAGCATTGCTGCTCTTGTCTGGCGCACGGCACGGAGGCTGCTTGTTATGTCCTGAGAAAAACTCAGTAAATAAATCATTCCTGCGCTCATTTCTGCCCTGTTGCGTTGCGGTGCAGCTGGCAGGGGACAACCAGTGACCCCCACCCCCGGCAACGGGCACGGGGGCGGCCTCTGCAGCGCTGGGAGAGCCCGGCCCGGAGCGACCGGCGGGCGGCAGGACCCTGCGCGAGGCTACGGGATCGGGGGGCGGGGCTAAGGCTGTAGGGGGCGGGACTACTGGATCAGGGGGCGGGGGCTACTGATCAGGGGCGGGACTACAGCATCGGGGGCGGAACTAAGGCAATAAGGGGCGGGGCTAAGAGACCGGGGGGCGGGACTATTGGGTCAGGGGGCGTGTCTCCGGTATCAGGGGCGGGGCTACAATATGGGGGCGGGGCGACGGCCCGGGTGAGGTGACGAGGAGGGGGCAGTGACCGCCACGCAGCCAATGGGACGCGGGCGTTGCGCGCGCACGCGCAGAGACCAGGCGAGGCGGCCGAGCGCTTGCGCACTGCCGCTCCCTGGGGCCGGCGAAGGGGCGGCGCGTGCGCGGTGCGGCACTTCCGCCCTCGTCTCGCCCGCGGCGGGGCCTTTGCGGCAGGCGGCGCCGGGCGGAGCGAGGCGGGGAGCGGCGGGGGGGGGCTCGCTGCGGGCGGCGCGATGAGGCCGCAGCAGGCGCCGGTGTCGGGCAAGGTGTTCATCCAGCGCGACTACAGCGGCGGCACGCGCTGCCAGTTCCAGAGCAAGTTCCCGGCCGAGCTGGAGAACCGGGTGAGGGCCGCGGGGGGGGCGGTGGGCGGCGTCCCCGGGTCCCGTCCCCCGCCGGGCGGTGCCGAGGCCTCGGGGGGCCGCCGGGTGTCGGGGTCCGGGCCCGGGCGTGCGGTCGTTGCCGCTCGGTGGGCACGGGAACGGGCGGGGAAAACGCGTGGGGGGCGGCCGCTGCCGCCCCTCGGCGCTGCGCGATCCGCGGGGCCGCCCAGCGCAGCCGCGTCTGGTGGCAGCGGAGCAGAATGGGCTCGTTGTCTGCTCGGGAATAACGCCTGCCTTGTGGCACTGCGGAGAGCGGCTCGGCTGGCGCTGTGCCCGCACACGAGGATCGTCTGCGGGGTCTTTCTTTGGCGTAATGTGCGCTGAGGGGGTGTCTTCACGAGAGACAACAGCTGCGCCTTGCTGATGGCTTTTTTCCCCCTTTTTGTGTTTTTTTTTTTTCTTTGTTTTTGTTCATTGTTTTTTGCGTGTTCTATATCGTCCTATAGAGGGCTTGTTTGCCCAACATTTCAGGACCAGCAAGGAATTATTGACATCAAAAGTTAGCTCAATCAATTCACTTCTTAAATGCTCTTCTTAATCTACCAGATCTTTGCATGTGTGTTAAATAACCCATTTTTTTTTCCACCTTCATTTAAATTGCACTTTGATGTAGTATTTTTACTCTTAATGGCTTTACATTCAGATTGTGTTGGAATTCAGACTGTCTCTAATCGCTTGGTGGATATTTAACAGAGAATTACTGGCCTGTAACTATGCATCCTCCAGACTTTGGCTCTAAACACAGTGTCTGTTTAAAATGTTAGTAGGTGATGCATCTAAAAACACATGGAAGCACAAACAGCTATAAATGAAGGCAGATATATGGAGGTATCAGTGAGTTCTGGAATGTGGAGGGTGCGGTGTGATGGCTAAACTTGACTTTCTGTTGCAGATTGATAGGCAGCAGTTTGAAGAGACTGTCCGAACGCTGAATAACCTTTATGCGGAAGCTGAAAAACTTGGGGGCCAATCTTATCTTGAAGGGTGTCTGGCCTGTCTGACTGCCTATACTATCTTCTTGTGCATGGAAACACATTATGAAAAGGTGCGTTTCTTCTGTTCATTGTGTTGCTTAGAAGGCAGGACGTCCACAGACATCAGTTAAATATTTACTTCCTGGTAGGTTTTCTGTGACTTGCACCATTGCTGTGCAAATTCCATTTAGGGCCTGGATCTTACTGCAGGGCTGTTTCATGTGCACGTCAGACTGACTCCGATCAGACTGAGCAGTGTAATGATCGTCTGTGCATCAGGGACCTTTGCAGGTTCTGTCTCTGGTGGGTGTTGGCACTGTCATGCTGGGCTGTCCTGATGTTATGTTTGTGATTCTGCTGGGCTGTTACTTCAGGGAATCGTGATTTAAGAAACTGACTTTTGGGCTGTTCTATTACCAGGTTCTAAAGAAAATTGCCAAGTTCATTCAGGAACAGAATGAGAAGATCTATGCTCCTCAGGGCCTACTGCTGACAGATCCCATTGAAAGAGGGCTAAGAGTTGTATCCTTTTGTGGTTTCCAAGCTTCTCCTGACTCGTCCATCCGTGCTATGCTACCTGTTTCTCTCTGTTACTGTGGCACCCTCTAGTCATCCCTGATCTGTAACACTACATACTATTGTATGAGACAACCCTTAGGCATACAGTTCCATTTGTTCTGTAGCTCTGAAACTAGCCTTGAAACAGTAGGTGTGAAGCACAAGGACTAAAGTTCTCCTGTTGTGGTTTTCCACTTTTTTTTAAGTTTTCATAATCTTTCCATACTATGTTTCCCTAACAACCTTTCTGTGCAGATTGAAATTACCATCTATGAAGACAGAGGTATGAGCAGTGGAAGATAAAACTGTGGAGTCTCAGGTACATATTAACATTATATTAGGTGCCAATCTCAACTTCTTTTTTGTGTGTGCTCAAAGATGTAGACTCTCCTACTGAGACAAAATATTTATCCAACCACTGCATGCAATCAAAGGCTCTTCACGTAAGTCTTGTGTGGCTTCAGTTTTCTGAATATGTAGAAATATCTGTACTTGGTATTGTGTCACTGAATGTTAATACATTTCAGGTGGTATAAAATTTAACAGAACTAACAATTTCAGGTCTTGATTGTACAGATATGTATAAACCTAACTTGTGCTGTATTATTGTAGACACACTTAAGGCTTACCCTTAAATCTAGACTTCAAAATAGAACAATATTTAAGCTCTTACTTGGATCGCTGAATAATTTTCAGACTAATGGAATAAGAGACTAAGAAATACTCAAGAGAAATCATTGATGGTGCTATAAAAGCAACTGTTCTTCCTTTAATGCTGTGAAAGATAGAACTTTTCCTGTTGTTAGAGATACCTTGTAGCAAGCTCTACTTTAAAAGCTGCTGTGTTTCCAGCACTTGTGAAACCAAGGTGTTTTGCCTAGGAGTTGTTATTATTAGCCCTAGATGCCTGAACAAATCAATATGAGTAATTGCATTTTACCTTCTTGGTTCCAAGCAGATAGAAGATGAGCTTCTATATTCTGTTGCATAGCCTGGTTTTCTTGCTGTGTACCTTCTAAGAAAACACAATATCTGTGTAAAGATTTGTATGCTTTTTTCTAAAAGTTTCTAATAATATTAAACTTCTTTTCTAGCAGATAGCTCAACAGTGGACTTGCTGTATCAAAGTTCCCCTACCTCCTACTTTAGAGCATCATTCTTCTCTCTGCTGCCAGATCCACAGTGCCATCTACTACAAGGACTAACTTCCTAAAACTCTGTTCCACATGGGGTGGCCCAGCTGGTCAGCATCCATTTTGTGGCCAATTTTTAAGCAATGAGATTATTTCTTATTTTTTTCAAGAAAAAGAGGTGATAAAGCTGCGTTCTCTGCTGAAAGAAACCAGGCGCTTGGCCCAACAGAAGTCTAGTTTTAGTCACGTGAGTGCAGTGCTGGTCCTCCCTAGTTGTTAAACCTTCCTGTACATCAGTCGGGCTTTGGAAAGCTACAAGTCAGAGTTGGGAATTTTCCAGAAACAAGGCCTTCCCTCCTGCTCAGTGCTGCAGTGAGGGGACATGCAGTGCCTCTGCCCGGAGAGAAGTGACTCAAGGCAACAAGCATTTTAAGCTTCCCGTGCTGATTCTCATGGAAAACTAGAAGGCAAAGTGTTTCTTGTTTTAGTGTTTTGGTTGTTCCTAGAAGGGGGAGGAATAGCTGGACTTTAATACTGACGTTTTTTCTACTACTGTGTGTATGTTGCTATTGCATCTCTCAGTGCTCATCAGGAGAGGGGGTCTGTTCGCGCATAGAACAGTAAGTACGATAAAATGGATGCTGAACCAATAAACAGTTCCTACCCTACTCTGATTAATATGTGAAGTGTAAAACTGTTTCTTTATGGATTTATTATATATAATTTATAGGAAAACACTGATTTGATGAACTTAGATGTTGTATAAGATGGTGTCTTAACTCTGTCTGCTGACGCTATGGAAGAGTAGCGCTGTGCATTATTTAGCATCTCCTGTGCATTGACATTCCTCAGCAATACCTGCTAAAGTTAAGTTCTTACAAACTGGGTTGGCTTGATACTTCTCTCTTGTATCCTTTTCTGTTGTCAAAGCAAGGATGTCCTGGTGCTGAGCACCGCTGTCCGATCGGGGAAGAAATTCTTGAATTTAGAAACGGAAAAATTCCACAGAAATAGCGAGTGTTTCGGCTTCCGGTGGTACTGTAGGTGCTAATCCTGGATCTGAAATTCCAGGCTTATTACTCAGCCACTGATTTTTTTTTGAGATTCGTTTAATATTTTAATTGTATAAAACGTGGTTTTTTTTTTTTTTTTTTTCTAAAATTGTACCTGTTGGCCTTTCACATCTGTTGTGATATTGGCAGAAGTCCGGACGGATGAGTAAATCTTTTCTTAAACTGTGTCCGTGTCATGGTTGGCGGCGCTGGGTGTTGGGGGCCCGGGAGGGAGCGGACGGGGCCTGTGGGGGGGGGGCCGGGCCGGGAGCCGCCGCCGCCATCTCGCGGCTGTGGCGGGGCCGCCCGGGGCCGGGCCGCGCGTGCGCTCGGGGCCGCGCTGGGATGGCGGCGGCGGGCGGCGAGGAGCCGGGCCCTGAGGCGGCCGGTGGCGGCGAGGAGCTGGAGCTCACCCCGGCACAGCTCATCCGCAGCCTGGAGCAGGTAGCGGGGCCGGGGGGCGAGCCCCGGGGCTGGGGGGGGTCCCGTTATGGCCGTTTTTTGGGGCGCGGGGCGGGCGTGGTGCCGCCGCCGCCGCTCACCGCCTGCGTCCCGCAGGCCTGGCTGAATGAGAAGTTCGCCCCGGAGCTGCTGGAGAGCAAGGCCGAGATCGTGGAGTGCGTGGTGGAGCAGCTGGACCACATGGTAGGGCCGGCAAACGGGGCCCGGCACCCCCTGGGGGCGCCCCGGCTCCGTGCCCCCGGCTGGGGGCTGCAGGGGGGCAGCGCTTTGGGGCACCGGAGGGAGCCGCGGGCGGGGTTGGTGCCCCTGTGTGCAGGAAGACCTCACGCGCTGTGCCTTGCTTGGTATTTGAAGCTTTTGAGTTTTGTTTTTTTCTTTAAGGAGTCAAACCTGAAACGGGCAAAGGCAGGAGACTTAAAGGTCAGCGTGCACCGCATGGAGATCGAAAGGATCCGCTACGTGCTCAGCAGCTACCTGCGATGTAGGCTTGTGAAGGTAACGCCTTGTGCAGAGGGGATAGGAAAGGGTAACTTCAGGGGCGATTCTCATCCATAAAACCCCACCTGCTGCAGTGAGACACTTCTTTAAAGCTCACTCTCTTTCATCCTGGGTGCAACCCAAAACGTTTCGTTCCTTGGGCTTGCTTCTCTGTTGTGGTGAAGGAGAATCCCAGCGTTGCTGTGGTGTTCCATCACTGCATCTAAGCCCGGGACGGCACAATTAAATGTTTGTGTGTTCTGCCTGGGTCCTGCCATGTACACACATGCCTGTGCAGCGTGGAGACCCCAGCTGACCGTGTTGTCAATTCAGAAGCAGGTCTTTGGTCAGGTTTGTCTGCTGTTCAGGAGCAGGTGACCTGTAGGGGAAGCATCTGAAGGGTGGGGATTGTAGTCACCCAGCTTCTAGGCGATCTGTGTCTTATTCTTTGTGACTTTTCTTTCAATACCAGATAGAGAAGTTTTTTCCCCATGTCCTGGAGAAGGAGAAGTCTCGAGCTGAAGGGGAGCCTTCTATTCTATCCCCAGAAGAATTTGCCTTTGCTAAAGAGTGAGTAGGTTTTGGATGCATCTCCCTCCCTTTGCACGGGTTACAGTACTCATCCTTGTGTTTCGCTGAGCAGTTTTGCAGAGTGCTAGCTTTAGGCAGGGTTGCAGTAAAGTTCAGTTTTACCAGTAGCTTTCCTTATGGGCATGGAAAGAGCTGAAATGAAATAATTCTGAGTCCGCACTGTGTTTGGCATCTGAGCCAGTTACTGTCAGCCAGTTGCTAGCAATCACAGGACCAGGAGATGTCACCTCTTGGCATTTTTGAATCAGTGCTCTCTAGGCAAATTTGCATTTGACTTAATCAACAGATGTTCTGATGTTTGTTTGTTTGTTTTTTTTTCTAGGTACATGGCAAACACAGAGACTTACCTAAAAAATGTCGCCCTAAAGCACATGCCACCCAACCTGCAGAAAGTGTCCCTCTTAAAATCAGGTGAGTACAGCCAGACTCTAGGATAGTCCCAGCAAATCATAGCAAAAGAGGTGTGGAGAAAGCTCTGGGGAGCATGCAGTATTAAGAACTACTTTTTTAGCTGGTGCTCAGTAGAAACAAACACTGTTTGGTGACAGTATCCTCATGTTGCTCTGCTGTGTAGTACATGGCTTAATGCTGCTGTCCCTTCATGCTTCTCTCAGAGCATGTGCTGACCACTGCAATCCAGTGTTGTCTTAAATGGAAGCAGTGCGCCTTACCCCTGGTCAGCACTGTCTAGCGTTCCCTTCATTGGCCTTGTGCTTGTTGTCCCCATTGCCTCTTTCTGAGCTGAGCATCCTGCAGAGGAACACGAGTGAGTGCTGAGTCTGTGCTCTGAACCCACTGTTTCCACAGTCCCAAAGCCCAACCTGGATTCCTTCGTCTTCTTGAGGGTGCTGGAGAGGCAGGAGAACATCCTGGTCGAGCCGGAGACTGATGAGCAGAGGTAGGGGGTCCTCCCGCAGGCACTGTGGGCAGGATTCCAAACGCAGTGAGTGAGGAGCAGTAGCTTAACGCCACGCCTGCCTCTTGCAGGGAGTACACCATCGATCTGGAGGAGGGCTCGCAACACCTGATCCGCTACAAGACCATCGCCCCTCTGGTGGCCTCGGGAGCGGTGCAGCTCATCTGAGTGGTGCTGGGAGCCGAGCCAGGTAGGTGCTGAGCCAGGGCCGGCAGGTGGCGCCGGGACGGCGCGGTGGGGCCGTGGTTTGGGAGCAGCCAAGTAGACCAGCAAGACGTCTTCCCTCTACAAACCCAGAGGGGCTCGTTGTCCCCACAGTTAATCAAACTCTTAATTGCTTACAGTACACCCGGGCTCCTTTTGCCTAGAGCTGCTGAGCAAGGGTGGTCTGTGTCAGCACTCCTTCCAATGAGGCTTTGGCGGAGCCTTGCCATGATCACTTTTGAGTCCCAAGGGAGGGACGAGTGTAGGTGCTGTCTTTCCAGATTTCGGGCTGGTCTGACAGCAGATGTGGACAGAACACATCTGTCCTCAAAGGTAAATAATGCCTTTGTAAATCCCAGGATGCCCTTTGTTTTAAACTCACACCATAAAACCTCTGTGTGTTCATCCGTGCCCCAGTTTAGCACTGTTCTTTGAATTTAGGCTATCAGGTGGGAACTGCCTGACCAAATGGTGTGGTAACCAGTTGTGTAAACTCCACCTTCCCCCATCGGCTTTGATCTTTTCACAGGGTCTGTGCAACCCTGGGTGTTGTGCAAGTGCCCGATTGCTCTGAGGTGAAGTGGGGGGAATACTTCTGCACCACCTTTGCCACATGATCCCTTGAGCAAAAGAACACCACACGTGAAGGTATTTGCTGGCAGAGCAAATCTTGATTATCGCACGGCGAGCAGAAAGGATTGGGAACAAGTTAAGGATAAAACTGAAGCTCAGGCAGAGCAAACAGAATGTCACGGGCAGGCAGGGGACAGCCACAGGATCATGTGAGGGGTGCTTAGCATTAGCTTGTTATCTGCAGTGGGAAGGGAGGTTACAGAGTTTACAGACTGTTTTCATGTGGTCTTCTTGAAAATACTGGCTGGGAGACACTGACGAACTTAGGAATTCGGTGAGTCTTCTCTGAAGGATAGTTCTGAAGGCCAAACAGCAAGTCTGTCCTTCCTTGGAAAGTCCCATGCAGCTTGTGTCCCAGGGTGGACACTCGTCCACAAGCCCCCTTCTGACGTGGTTGATTACACTGATTTATCCAGGCATTTTGGTAACAATAGCACTATTCTCTTAAAATACCCACCCTTGCCATTACAGGTATCTGAGATTTGCCTGCAGAGTAGGCCTGGATTTGGAAGGAGTGTCTACAGGAGCCTTGGGCTTTTGTCTTTTCTCTGAGATTGCGAATGGTGCAATCCTGATGGAAGCTCTGGAAATACCAGGCAGTCATTGAACACTTGTCACAGAGCTCTTTAACCAGAGCAACTGGTTCATGCTCACAGGGTCTCGATGCTGCCTGTGTACAATTTTGCTCCATTCACTGTTTTGCTACGTGCACAGGCTTTGCTCGAAGCCAGCACCGAAGTAGCTCCTGCGCCGAAGACTGAAGTGCTGCTGTTTCACCTCTTGAAATCCTTGTCGATCAAGTCCAGCAAGGGGGGATGAGAGGCCTTCCTGCTTTTCTGGCCTTTTCTGACCTCCTCCTTTGGGCCAACAGACTTCAGGGAGATTACACCGCTGTTAGTTAATCCTCAAGCTCAAGGCTGCCTTTCTCAGTGAACTTCAGGACAAGTAAGGCCCTTGGTACAGGACAGTCTGCACGACCAGCAGCTGAGCACTGGAAGAACTGAAGGATTCTGTAAGCTTGTGGTGCTGTTGTGTTCAGAAGGATTCTGCAGCACAAGTCTGGTGGAGCTTTCCCAAGCAGTCTCTTGTTGCAGGGTGAGAACAGAAGCAGTCTTGGTTTTGCCTCACCAGCTATGCGTTGTGTGTTCATGTTGCTTCCTCTAAGGCTAGCACTCTGTATCTGAGTTCTGCAGCAGAGCATTCAGCTCCCTGTGCAGGGAGGTGTGGATCTCTAGAACCAGGTGCTGCAGAGTTACACGGCAGAGGGCATGTTCTGCCAGGATGCCTCATTTGAGAACAGTGGTGATCAGTTTCACTAAAATGGAGTCACTGTAACGATGGGGTCAGGTGAAAGCAGCTTTCTGCTGTGTGCACTCTGAATCTGAAGAGTCTCCCTCCAGAAAGTGTGGAGTTCTGCTGCAGCTGCTGTCTGCATTTGTGAGGGTAGAAGCTGTCAAGCTGCCTTCTGCTGAAACAGCTGCTGGGGAAGGGGAGTTGAGCAATTCCTTGGTGCTGGTCACACAGAGCAAAAACTCCTCCTGCCCTGCTGACCCTTGCATGCCTCTCCTAGTCCCCTGCTACGCAGCCCAGTGCCTGCCAAGTGCATGAGCAGACTGTGGCTCATTTTCCTTCAGCTCGGGGCCTTCCCTGCATCGTGCTCTGTGGGGAACAGGCTGGTGCTCCTCTGACACTGCCCTTTCTCTGCCAGGCAGGGTGTGACACAGTGCATCTTGTAGTGTGAGTGGCTTTGCATGTGTGCTTTATAGTGTTTCTAATGAATCCATTTAGGTAAAGAAGATTCTTTTAAGTACAGGCGTTAAGAGGAAGCTGGGTTTAATCCTTAGGAATCAGTGGCGCATACCTCTGCGCAGCCCCCAGGAAAGGGCTTTGGATTGCACCCTGTCTGTTCCTACAGCCCAGGCAGCTTCACAGAGGTGACCGAGATCCCGTTCAAAGTCATTGTTAATCTGCTGCTGCAAAACGTGCTCGGGAAGAGCTGCTTGGAGAACGTCTAGTGGCCTGTCTGGCAGACTTTCTCCTTGGCCCTATTAAGTTTGACTGAACAGTTGTCCGGGCAGCACGTGGCTGCAGCAGTGTGAGTGAAAGGGGCCCCTGCCCTCTTCTAGCAGCCAAATCTCAACCAGAGCTGATTTTTCCTAGAGTGCCTGCAGCACAGCTCCTTTCTGGAGTGTGAAAGCTGGTACGTGGCAGCATCGTCACAGGCTGTGCAGGATTTTTGAACATGGCTCATAGGTTGGGATCAGTCAGGCTAACAGGTTAAGTTTAGGCCCACCTGAAAGTGCTGCTGTCTGCTCACTGTGTCCTTCCGTAAACAAGTACCTGGACACTTCTGGGACTGGATGCTGTCTCAGCGCAACACAGTGCTTCTGTTTCCTCATCCGTGTTGGGGGAAGGGGAAACATCTGCAACCTTGTCGATGAAGAGGTGCTTTTGGCTTGTACTTCTAGATGGAGAAAAAGACTTGGTGGTCAGTCCACCTTAGTCTGTGCCTGTGATGAGAATGCACTGAGAGGGAACAGCTGCTCCACGGTCCGCTGCTGGGCTGAAATATAGCCCCTGTTCTCTGTTCCTTCCAGGGTGCAGGTAGCTTGGTTTACTGGGTGATTAGCTTTCAATGCAAAGTAGGTGGGTGGTGGAAGAGGTCACAGAGAGGGCACTGGTGGTGAGCTGTGATTTCCCAGCTTGAGCCGGATCTACTCTCCCGAGTGCAAGAGAAAGGTGGAGCGATTGCTTTCATTAGCAGGAAGCCTCTTGCATGGCCGTGTCAACTTCCCCAGGTCACTGAAGTCGAATACGCGCTGTCAGTCTGAGAGGATGTGATGAAAGGATGGTTCTCAGGAAGAAACTGCTGGGAACTGACTCACTGCCTGCAGTGTGTGTGCTTACCTATGCGATCGAATGCAATCCTCTGGTATGCAGCCCAGCACAGCTGTGTGCAGGGTGGCCGTCTTCCCCGGGGCCCCAGCCTCGTGAAGAACCCATCCCTGGCACTTCGGTGAGCTTTCTCTGTTCGCTGTGGCTGTAGGTTGCTGTGCTGTTTGACAGAGTCTTTCCTAGAATTGAGAGGTGCCTGTATTAGAACTGATAGCAAGGGGGCTGTTCCTCTGAAAGCCGTCGAGAAAAAAAACAAAAGGTGATTGTTTCTTTTTTCTAGGGTATCTGCAGGAAAATGATCTCACTAGCATGTAATTCAGCAAGGATGATCGTTCTTTAGTAAGTAGGAATAAATGCCTACAAAAAGTCACAGTGGGAAACAGCTGGAACTTCTGCAGGGAACGTTTTGAGTGTTGAAAGGTTCAGAAGCAGACAAATTAGAAGACCATGAGGAAGAACCATTAGTTCCAGGGAAGAGGGGTTCGTTCACTGGCATGACCCTGGGAAGACGTTGCCTGGGTTTGTAACTTGGGCGGTTGCAGCCACAGTTAGCCATTGCAGGCATGAGTACAACATGGCCTGTCCTCCTTCTGACCTCTGCGGAAGGATGTGACCCTGCTTGTGTCCGAGGCCAGCCTCAGAAACAAGGAGCACTGCTTCCAGGGACGGCCTGAGCCCTGCTGCCAGCCAGGGCTTCAGCTCAAGGCTTCTGGCTCAGCATGGCAGGCGTGTGCTGACAGCAGGGCTCTCTGGCCTAGGCATGGGCTTAACAGGCCCATCAGATGAATCCGTCCTGATGCTGGCCGGGTTGGGGAGCTGGTACCAGCAAGGAATTAACACCACACGGCTCCTGCAGGCCCAGCCGGACAAGTGCATCTGGCTCCTGGTTATCCGCAAAGGGCTCTGCCGTGCTCCTCCCCAGGCAGGAGTGTCTGACCCGCAGTGACCTCAGTGCCACACGTCCTTCCAGGGGAGCACTCAGCTTTGGCTCCGGCTGTTTGCTGATGTTTTTGCTGACCGAGGCCAGGGCTGAGCTGCAGATTCCTGCCAGCCACGCACAGAGTTCAGGCTCACTTCTGCTCATCCAGGGAGAGACATCTTGCACCGTGCTGAAGACGTTCAGGCAGTGGCGGTGAGAAGCCGTGTATAAATATTGATAGATGGGTTGTGTCATGAGCTGATCAAGATCTGTGCTGTCAGCAGGAAAAATCAGGTCTGCTTAACCTAAATGGCTAGACAGCTCCGGGGCGATTAGCAGGTAGCGCAGGGCAGGGGTGATCTGATTTAGGTGACAGTCCTTTCTGTCAGGGAGTCACATGTGAGCTGAGCAGTGAGGGCGGCTCTGAATGCGAGTGGCAGGCACCCCACGGCACCTTTAACAGGGCGAGGAAGCAGGGGCAGGAAGCTGCCGCGCTGGGGGCGTTCTGGTCCGGGGCACTCGGCTTCCCTGTGACCGGGAAAGCCCCGGCAACGGCTGCCCTAAAGCCCCCTGGAAAGAGAGGGGCAGGCGGCAGTGGGAGGGGAGGGCAGCGCTGCTCGGGCCGCGGCTGCCCCGGGCGGTGCCGTTCCGGGACCGTTCCCCCGGGGCCCCGCCGTGCTCGGGGGCTGGGGGCGGCCGGGCTCGGCCCGCGGGTCCGGGTGTGGGGGGGCGGGGCCTCGCCGGCCCCGAGCCGCCATTGGTCGCTCGCGGGCGCGTCCCCGGCGCCGATTGGCTGCCGCGCGGCGTCCCGGCGGCGGGCGCTCCCACGGCCCCATTCATCGCGCGGCGCCGGCGGCGGAGGGAGCGGCGGGGCCGGGGCGCGATGAGCTGCGGAGAGTGAGCGCGGGGGGGCGGGAGGGAGGGAGCGGGACCGGGACCGGGACCGGGACCGGGAGCGGGCCGGGGCCCTGCCGCCCGGCAGCCGGGGCTCACCGCCTGCCCCTTCTTCACCTCCAGGCTTTTCCAGGTGTACAGCCCGCGGGCCGTCGCCCCCCCAGCCATGCCCGTGGACCTGGCCGTGCGGCTCTGCCTGGGCCACTCGCCCCCCATCCGCAAGCTGCTGACCTCCTACGAGGAGCTGCGGGGCAGTCGGGCGCGCAAACCCCTCCGCTCCTGTCTCAACCAGAAGCCGAGCGCAGAGCACGAGCCTGAGCGGCGAGATAGCGCCAAGAGCTCTAAGAGCCAGAAGAAGAAGAGGGTTGTGTTTGCCGATATGAAAGGGCTCTCGCTGACAGCCATCCGTTTCTTTTCAAAGATCGAGGAGGACCTCTGTGATTTGCAGCACACCCTGTCAGACCTCGCTTGCTTCCGACCCAGGCTGCGGGACTCACGCCCAGAAGTTTGCAGGTATGTGCTGGACTTCCCACAGCCCTCTTCAGACTATGCAGCTTTCCGCAGCCGCCTGCACAGCAACCTGGTCTGCCTGGAGAGCTGCCTGATCCAGGACCGTGCCCTGTCAGGGACAGTGAAGGTCAGAAACATCGAATATGAGAAGAAAGTCACAGTCCGCATCACTTTTGATGGCTGGAAGAGCTTTCGAGACATCTGCTGCCAGTACATGCACAGCACGTATGGCTCGGCTGACACAGACACCTTCTCCTTTGAGCTCTCGCTGCCTAAGTCCTCCAGCTCCCGCAGGGCCACGGAGTTCTGCATCTCCTTTCAGTGTGGGCAGAAGACCCACTGGGACAACAACCACGGGAGGAACTACAGGATCTGCCACGTGGGCACGATCCGCCCTCCTTCCCATGCCGTGAAGAGTGCCAACGGGGCCCGGGAGCATCTTGGCACCTCCCGGGCTGCCGCCCTTGTCCTTTCTCACCTGCAGCCCTGGCGGCGCTCGGAGCCTCGCGCCCCGTACTGGTAGGGGAGCAGCGGGGGGACAGGCGGAGCTCCGTCCCTTCCCGTCCCCGTCCCTGCCGTGGTGCGGGGCTCACCGGGGGGGGCCGGCAGCGGCAGGGGCCGCTTTGCTCGCTCCTCCGCGGGACCTTCAGAGCCGGCCCTGCCGCAGCGCCCGGGGGGCGCCTCCCGGCGGTCCCAGAAGGCGGCGCCGCCGCGAGAGGCGTGGACAGCGGGGACGGACGGGCCGCCGGGGGGGGCCGGGCTGCCGCCCCAGGGCCTTACCGGGGGGGTTCGCGGCGCGGCCGGGCTGTGACGGGCTCAATAAAGGCGGCGGGGGCTGGAGCGGCTGCGGCTCTGCGGCGGGGCGGGGGGGGGGCGGGGCGGGCCCGGCGGCGTGCGCGGCCCCGCGGTGGCGTCATCGCGCGGGGCGGGGGCGCGCACGGCACGTGGCGGGGGCGGGGCCGGGCCCGGCGGCGGCGGCGGGGGCGGCAGGTGGGTGCCCAGCGGGGCTGGGGGGGGAGGAGGGGGAGCTCGGTTCGGGTCCGTTGGGTTCGGTTCGGGCCCGGTCCCGCTGCGGGCGGGGCGGGGTGGGGCGGTAGCGCGGGGCCCGGCCGGGCCGCGGGCCGTTGTGACCGTTAACCGGCAGCAGCGCGGCCTCCCCGCCCGCTGCCGGCCGCGCCGCAGCGCCCCCGCGTGTGGGGAGGGGAGGGGAGGGGAGGCCCGGCCCAGCTCCCGGCCCCGGTAAGGGTTAGGGGTAAGGCGCCGTCCGCCCCGGCTCCGTGCGGGGTGGGCCCGGAGGCCGCGGCCAAACGGGGGGCGGCGGCGGCGGCGCGGGGCGGGGCTGCCCGGCCCGGGGAGCCGCCGGTGCGGTGCGGTACGGTACGGTACGGGCACCGCGTGCCTGGGGCCGGGGCGGGGCTGCTCCGTTCCCCGGGGGAGCACAGGGGCCGCCCGGCCCCTGCCCGGCCCCTGCGCTTCCCAAGTGCCCGTCCTCGGGCCCAGGCCCGTGCCCTCCGGTGGCAGGCGAGGGCAGCATCCCCCGGGCGTTCTCCCCTGAGCTCTTCCCAGCAGCCGGCGTTGGCCTCCCGCGTGCCCGCTGCGCCAGGGGCATCGCCTCCCGAGAGCCCTGCTGTCGGGTGTTGACCTTTGCCTGGTCCCCGTGCCCCAGCGCGTTCCGCTGTGGCTAATCATCCGCAGTAATTCTTGCCTTGGGCTAAGTTCCTGCCGTGAACTGTCCGTGAGGCAGCAGGGGGGGAGCCGCGCCCCAGGAACCTGTGTACGGGAGCAGAGGAAGTGATTCCTGCCCAGGAAGCTGGGGCCCGGCTGGCTCCCTGCTCTGGGATTCCTGCGACATGAGAGGGGCGGTAAGGTCGCTGGCGCTCCGGGGAATCCTCTGTCACTCCATTGGCTCCTTTCCTGTATTTGGGAGCTGCTTACGGAGCCTGCTGACATCCTGTGCTCTGAGGGTGGTTCTAGCAGCTGCTCAGGCTGAGCTTTGGATGGGAGGAAGGTGCAGCATACACATCTGTAGCGGTGCCAGGCAGTAGCTGGAGTGGCGGCCTGAGTCCGCTGTGCCCGAGGAGCTGCTCGGGGTGATGTGTCCTCAGCCTGAGCACTGCCTCTGACAGCTCAGAGCCCGCTGTGCCTGGCCTCCTGCCACCCTCTCCATGTTGACGTCTCTCGGAGTTGTGCGGCTTGCCTGACTTCGGTTTCTCTTTCCTCTGCTAGTGCTGGTGACATGCGAGTGCCTGGTCTGCCAAGAAGCCAACTCACTCTTTGAAGAGTTTTCCAGGGACACGAGCTTCATTTGAGTGTGTTACGACCCTTCAGTGTGAGTGGATGCGCAGGGCCTGTGGAATTAAACTTGTTACAGGCGTCATGCTAGGGTCTGTGCCAGTGTCTGCGTCCTCGTGGAAAGAACAGCAATAGCTCCACGCTCAGTAGGCGCCTGCAAGTGCCACCTCCCTCGATCTCCTCCAATGCAGACTCAGGGATGGACTCCACCTTGTCCCCGTGAGGAGATACTGTATGCTCTCGGCAGCCAGAGGGGAATTCTACTGCTGGCGTCTTCACAAGCTGCCTCACAGCGGAACTTGCTCAGCGGCACCTTGGGAGATCCGTTCACACAGCTTCACGCCAGTACTTGCTGCAGACCCATGGAGGAACTTGCTCGCATGCTACATCTCCTTTGAGCTCCTCAGCCTGCGCTGTTTGAACTCACCGGGGCTCCTGGCAGTCTGTTTGCTTGTTTTCCCAACCGCGCTCCCTGATCCTGTTGCATTCCCTCTCTTGTAGAGCCCAAAAAAGATGTGAACTTTGGAATGGGGTCTGTGAGCAGCTGCGGACTCGGTACATGTGTAAGACTTTTGCTGAATAATAGCAGGACTGGTTAACTGCTGTGGGCAGCCTTTCTGCCTGGCTGTGGGGGCGCAGGGCACCAGCCTTGCTTAGGCCCTTCACCATGTTCCTCCTGCTCCCCTTTGACAGCCTGGTCGTTAATCTCTTGGGGATTTCCATAACTGTCCTCTTCACTCTGCTTCTGGTTTTCATCATTGTGCCAGCAATTTTTGGAGTCTCCTTTGGCATCCGCAAGATTTACATGAAAACATTATTAAAGATTTTTCAGGTAAGTCATGTTCTCAACATTTTGAGTGTTGGAGAGCAATTACAGGGGTCTCGTCAAGCACAGTTGTGCTGGGAGGAGAGGCTTTTGCCCCTCAGCAGAACACTGAAGGTGGCTGGGGCGGGAGGTTGGTTTGCTGGTGACGCGCTGCTGCCAGCTGACCCGCAGGAGTCATCTCAGCCAAACACAATTTATTGGACTAATGATCACGGGCTGGTCTTTTTTTTCCTGTAATTAAGCCACGAAGTCTTCAGACAAGTAGTAGGGCAGGACAGCGCAGGCAGTCGGTATGCAGATAGTGCCGCCGTCCTGTGCAGCTGCAGATGTGCTGGGAGGAGGCGTGTGCTCGGAGGGGTTAACGTCCCAGACGAGGCTGGGTGCTGCTGCAGTTTGATGTGGAAGGAAGCCAAAAGGGGTGTAGGGCATGGTGGGGAGGGACGGGGCTGCAGGCAGTGGGCTGCTTATCTCTGGTACGTTTGGATGAAGCAAAAGCAGGCAGCGAGGCGGGACTTTGTGTGCTGTGAACCCTGAGCAGTCTGCAGCCAGAACCCAGAACTTTCAAGACCTTTCTGTCCTGGGGCGCCACCTGCTTATCTGCCGAGCCCAGCAGCCACATTTGTACCTGCAGCCTGAGGACACCCAGCAACCCTCACTGCCCCTCTGGACACCAAGAAGCCAAGTGGAATTTTCCAGCGTGGGGTTATGCTGTTTCCCTGCCTGCCTTTGCAGACCTATTTTCTGAGCTATCTTACCCAGAACCTCTCCTTGAATCAAGTCCCTGATGAACCCAGAATTGTTGTCAAACTCCCAATAGGTAAAACCCAAACCACCCCACGCTGCCAGCCCAGGGAAGAGGAAGAGGGTTGTCTTGTGCTTAGCAGGGAAGTTTCAGACTCTTACATGTGTAGTTCAGACCTCTGCAGTGTTTGGTGGTGCTGCTGCTGCCTGAGCAGGGCTGATTGCTCCTGGGACGATCTCTGGACTTGGGAGGGCAGCCCTGTGTGTGAGTGGGAGTCCCAGGGCGTTGTGCAGGGCTGCATTAACACAGGTGTCTGAAAGCCTGGCTTCAAACTTAGTGACTGAACTGAGAGAAAAAATACAGAAGAATTTTGGTTTATCCAAAATGGAACATTTCACTGGCCTTTTTATTATTATTATTTTATTTTCTCCTTTCCTTTCTTTAATTTAGTTCTGGAACATTTACTCTCAATGCATGTTTTGGTGTTCAATTTTGAAACTGTTTTTCTGAAAAGACTTTGAAATCTACTTCAGCTTTTATCAAAGGATCTTTGTAGTGGGAGAGAAGAGCACTCTGGCAGAACTGCCCACAGATTGATGGAAAACTCAGCAACTGGGGCTGGTCACTGGGATGTGTACGCCTGGGGAGCATTATTCACAAGAAATATTTTCCGGACTCTCAAGGCCAGTGTTGCAAACCTGGAGGCTGGGCAGCGGCAGCCACCTGCAAGCTACAGCAGAGCCTGCAGGACAGGGGCTGCAGAAAATCCTGCTGTGCCATCTCACCACTGAGCACTCTTCCATCTGCTGGTGTTCATTCTTTGCTGGGGCTCTGCTGTGCAGAATGGCACGCTCGTGTGTGCGTGTTAAGGCTTTCCTAGGTGCTGCTCACCTCCCCAGCAGTCCTCTTGCCCCACTGCAGACAAATCTCTGCTCTGGGAACTTTCTTCCCACCCCAGTTTCTGCTTCTCCCTCAGTTCGGTTGCATGTTCATGACTTTCATTCAGTTCTGTACAGAAGCCTTCTGCCTTCATCTCCTCTTTTCCCCTTACCTGTGGTCTTCCCTGAAAGCCAACTGGAAAATGGGCATTCTGAAGGGGAGCTGCAGGCTTTGACAGTCTTGATTGCCATGTGTGTCTCTTGCAGTGGGCAACACTGAGAATAGAGCGTGGTGCCAAGGAGAAGAACCATCCGTTATACAAGCCCTATGTCAATGGTAAGATCGTGCCCCGCGCGGGTATACACCAAGTTCAAATTTCTGTATGGGAGCTGTGGTAAATGTGTCTGTGAGCAGCCGAGGTAGGGTGGGAAACCCTCTCCCTGTAGGTGGAGCAGCAGGGTGGCTGTGGAGAGATCAGGTGCATGAGGCACCTAGAGCTTGCTTCATGTCTAGGTAGCTGGGAGGACTGGTTTGTTCCTGGCTGGGCTGGAGGAGGGAAGGGAAACCCTGGCTCTCATCTGTCTTTGAGCTTTGCTCAGCTGCCCGTGGCCTCTTACAGGTATCATTGCAAAAGAACCAACATCTCTGGAAGAGGAGATCAAGGAGATCCGCCGGAGTGGCAGTGGCAAAGCCCTGGACACCCCTGAGTTTGAGCTCTCAGATATCTTCTATTTCTGCCGCAAAGGCATCGAGACCATCATGGATGATGAAGTGACCAAGAGGTTTTCAGCTGAAGAGCTGGAGTCCTGGAATCTGCTCAGCAGGACCAACTACAACTTCCATTACATCAGCCTGCGCCTCACTGTTCTCTGGGGACTGGGTGTTCTCATCCGCTACTGCTTCCTGCTGCCCCTCAGGTGAGTGCTGCTGTGCAGCGTGCCCATGAGGTGGTGCTGCGGGCTGTCGCTGCTGCAGCAGGTGCAGCTGGTCCTCAAGTCCCGTGGACCCTGCTCAGCACGATCAGGAGGGACGGACAGGTGCTGTGCAGGGCCTGTGGCCTGGCTTTGCTAGCATGTGACTTCCCTCTTTCTGCAGGATAGCCCTGGCGTTTACTGGTATCAGTTTGTTGGTGACTGGCACTACAGTCGTGGGATATTTGCCAAATGGAAGGTGAGTTGGTCTTGGAGAGAAGAAGGGATGGGGCAGCTCCGTGGGCCATTTGAGACCCGATGATCCTGAATGTTTCTTGAAAGGCCTGGCTGTTCTGCCTGCTGCAGGCGAGGCGCAGAGTCCTGGCATCTGTAGCCTGTCAGGAACAGACACCCTGTAATTTTAAACAAAGGACCTAAATACAAACATTAAGGCCCTTGGCGGGTCTCTCAGCCCTGGGCTCTGAACAGAATAAAACCAGAAGAGAACAAAGACCTAAGCGTGCTTCTTGGGCATTATCAGTCAGTGGTCATAAGCTGACAGCAAACCCCAGCGGGAGATGTGTTTCTGCAGTTGGATCTCATGGCCTGAGCCAGCTGGGCCAAGTGGCACCATCACAGGGAGCTGGGGGTGATAGTCTTTGTTCTGGGCTGCAGGTGTAAAGAGTTCCTCAGCAAGCACGTCCACCTGATGTGCTACCGGATCTGCGTGCGTGCCCTCACAGCCATCATCACCTACCACGATCGGTAAGGAAGCGCTGCCTGTTGCAGACCGTCCTTCCCCTCCAGCCACTCCGTGCTGTGCCTCTTGCAGGCCTCTCTCTTCGTTCCTCTGCCCTCATCTGTGTCTTTGTTTTGCATTTAGAGAAAACAGACCCCGAAACGGAGGCATCTGCGTGGCCAATCACACATCCCCCATTGACGTGATCATCCTTGCCAGCGATGGCTACTATGCAATGGTAAGGTCTGTGCCCCAGCTCTGCCTGCTGAGGCCTGGCCAGATGTATTTTTGGAGCAGCAAGTATATTGCATGGGGCAAGTTGTGGGCAGAAAGAGGCTTTTGCACACGCAGAACTGCATGAACTCTCAGGCCCTGTGCACTGATACCCTGTTGCGTTGCTTTCCAGCGAGTTTGCCTGGAATTCAGAGCACCAAGGCATTCTGGCCACTGCTTTGCAAGGAGAGTTCTTGGCTTTGCTCTCTATGGAAGAGCAAGCTACATCCTCAGCTTGGCCACCCTGGGGCTTGCTGCATCTTTCCAGTCAGAGCCTCTCAGCCTTACCGGGACAGGGGTGGAAAGATGAACCTCAGCTTGGCTGCGAAGCTGTAGGAGCTGCCTTGGCCTTCAAGCGTGCCCAGGTCTTGTAACTTGTGTCTTCTCGTGCTGTTCAGGTGGGTCAAATCCACGGCGGGCTGATGGGTGTGATACAGAGAGCCATGGTGAAGGCTTGCCCCCACGTCTGGTTTGAACGCTCAGAGGTCAAAGACCGTCACCTCGTCGCCAAAAGGTGTGACAGTTGCTAGCTGCAGGGAGAGGTCTGGAGGCTGGGAAAGACAGGGGGCTGCCCCCTTCCCTTGGGTGAGGACACTGCCTCTCCTCGTGGGTGTTGGGAGAGTGTGGCAGTGTCACTGGCATCCAGATAGTCCTCGGTGACTGAAGGATAAGTGCTGTGTGCTGTGTGGGTTGCTAGGATAGCCCCGGTGCCGTGTGCTAATTGGTGACGCTCTTCTGTTTAGGCTTACAGAGCACGTCCAGGACAAGAGCAAACTGCCTATTCTTATCTTTCCAGAAGGTGAGTCGTGGAGTGAGGCCAGAGGAGCCCCTGGTGGAGAGGGTGTGCTGGGACAGCACCCTCTTTATGTGACTTCCTTGCTTGTGCAGCCAAGGGCCTTGAGAGCCTTCAGTGAGGCAAAAGGAGCATTATAATTTTAGAACTAACTGAGCCAGGAATGCAGAAGTCATATATGATGTCTTAGTGATGCTGCACCTCCTGTGCACCCAGAGAGCGGGGTTTGGAGTGAGTGTTAGGGGTCAGCTGCTGGATGCCTGTAGATGTATAGCTTAGACCCTTGAACTGACTTGCAAGGGGAAGTTGAGAAGATTGTGCTTGCCTTTAACAGGAACCTGCATCAACAACACGTCTGTGATGATGTTCAAAAAGGGGAGCTTTGAAATTGGAGCCACAGTTTACCCTGTAGCCATCAAGGTATGAGAAAGCAAACATTCTTACAGCAGAAGTAGCCCTCTGCATGAGAGCTGAGTCGTAGTGGCTCAGTCTTGGCACTGATGGGTCAGCAGCCTGGTCTGAGGGCGTGGGGACACTGAGGTTACTTCATGTGGTGCGCTGGGGAGGGCTGCCCTACAGCTGGGCTTTGGGGAGAACTCGGAGCCTCAGGGAGGGCGCATCCTCTGCCTGACTTTCATGAACTCTTCTGCCTCTGTAGTACGATCCACAGTTTGGAGATGCCTTTTGGAACAGCAGCAAGTACGGCATGGTAACCTACCTCCTCAGGATGATGACCAGCTGGGCCATTGTCTGCAGTGTCTGGTACTTGCCCCCGATGACCAGGCAGGTAAGTAAGCTGAGCCTGCCCTACCCGATCCACTGCAGGGCTGCCCTTTTCTTCTGCTGCATGATGTCATTTTCCCACAGCCTGAAGAGGACGCTGTCCAGTTTGCCAATCGAGTGAAGTCAGCCATTGCCAGGCAGGGAGGCCTTGTGGATCTGCTCTGGTGAGTCCAGGCAGGCTTTTCTCTTCCTGGTGCTAGGGTTCCTTGCTCCTGGGTCCTGGTAAGTGTGTGTGGGCTGCAGAGCTAAGTTCATTTCTTGCATTGGGCAGATTAGGCCTATGGAGAAATGGAGATAAGTCTCCAAAACTGCTGCTCTGTAGTCAGGACTCAAATCTTTCCTTCTGTGCGTGCTGGGCACCAGAGCTTCATTCTGTGATTCTGGCTTGCACTTAGATACCCTTGTTCTTCTTGATGCTGCTAGCAAAACAGGTGGATCTTGAGAACCTCTCTTGTCAGGCACTAAGATCGTCAGAGCCTCGGAGGTGGAGGGCCTCTGCAGGCGCTGTGCTGTGCTGGTATCAGAGCACCTCACACTGACAGAGCTGCCATGTAGAGCCCTGTGCAGGGCCATGGGTGCCACTCCTGGCAAAGCAAGGTGTGAAAGAAACTCCCCTTGGGGACAGTCAGCCTGCAGTGTGTCTTGGCAGCCCGAGGTGCAAGTGCAGCTGTCCGGCCGGTGTGGGACCTGCTGCTCTGAGAAGCCCCAATGGAGGTGTCAGTGCACACCTGTAGCTCCACTGAGCATATGACTCTCTTCACAGGGATGGAGGTCTGAAGAGGGAGAAGGTGAAAGATACGTTCAAGGAGGAACAACAGAAACTCTACAGCAAAATGATTGTAGGCAACCATGAAGACCGGAGCCGCTCCTGAGCCCTCTGCCTCCAGCACTGATACTGGGCCCGGTCAGAGCCCTCTGCCTCCAGCACGAGCCAGGGCTTGTCTGAAGCAGCTCTGTGTGTTTGGACTTTGGCTGCTCCAGAGCTGCTTGGACTTGCTTGTTAATTCTCTGGCTTTTTCCCGGGGGCACTGTTACTGCCCAGAGTCTTCTCGCCCTGGGCAGCTCTTGGCAAAGATGCCTTCTTGTTACTGTTACAGTGAAGCCCCTTGCAGGGGCAATATTAAATGAAACACTTCTGGTGTCATATGCTTCCATGTGGTGTTCACAGGCTCGGGGGAGGGCTGGTGTGTTGATGTGCATGTGTGTCAGTCACAAGTCTCCCACAGCACAGAAGCTGGTGAGCTGCACTGAGATTAGCTGCCTTGACAACCAAACGGTTCTTAGGAGCCTGTGCCTCTCCTGTCCATGGCACAAAACCCATGGAACCAGTATGTGGTCTCACCATTTCCAGCTTTACCTTCACAAGGAGAAACCTTTCCTCTTCCTTTTGCTACCCTAAGGGGCGGTTGCTGAGCAAGGGTAGCTGATGCCTTGCAGGTCAGGACAGTCATCCTGTGGTGAGAGTCCTTAAATATGAGTTTCTCTGAACAAGCTCCCGCTATGGATTCAAGGTAGTTTCCTTTCTGCTTGTTCTTATTTGGGTAAAACACATATCAAGAAAGAGGCAGAGAAAAGAAAGCATGAGAAAGAAACGTGAATTCCTCTAACCTTTCCCAAAACATACTGTGCACACCCTCCTGTTATTCAGTTGTGTGCCACCTTCCAGCTTTGTGTTGTTAATGTGTTTGAAACTATTATTTTGGGTCAGTTAGGGGATCTTGACCTGTGCAAGCAGGGTATGCCCGAAGCACGGGGTGTCCCCATAAGAGAAACCCTACTTTCCACCATGTGCTATTTTACCTATTTTATTATACCTAGGACCATGAACTTATGCACAGATATCCTAAAATCTTCTCAGTACAATACCCGAGAGGAGACAGTCCTCCTTCCAATGATGTAAAGCTACACTTAACAGCATATGATCTATTAAAATATAATTAAGGGAAATATTTCTGTACCAAACTGATTCACCTTTGCTTCTTGCAGTGATCAAAACATGATCCTGCATAAACATGCACACAGACACATTCCATGAATAAACATGGGGTTCAGTTATCAGTGATCTGTTACATACGATCCCCATTAACACCAGCATCACCAGTAGAAACCACACTCTTCTCATTTGCTGGTGGAGACACCTTTATTGGCCCCAGGCTTTTCATTATTGCCCCAGTTTCATATTCTCTTCTGTGTAAAGTCATATATGGCAACTGGTGTAAGGGAAGAAAAAAATAAAATGAAGAAAGTCTGGTTTATTTCCATTTCCACCAAAGATATTAAAACAAAAGCAGCTGAAGCCAAGCAGTGGACAGTTAGCAGCATCTACAGGGTTGAAATTAATTGCTTTTGCTCTTGTACTACCAAAGGAAGACAAGGTAACAGCTTGCTAATAGGTACCTGAGGCCCCTCCTGCAGGAGTTCACAGTGGTGGTAAGGAGCTATTCACCAGTAGTTTAGTTTACCAGACTCACCCTTAGCAGCCGTTCACCAGTCCTCCATCCCTATTTCTTAGCTGATGGGGCTATTGCTTTGCTACTTAAAAAGAAATAAATAAAGAAAGTAACCTTTCTTGTCAGTTTTTGTTGGCAGGCAGTGTTTGATCACCAACTTTTAGATGTATGAGAACTGGTGGCTATAACACACATGCTGGGGGAGCTACGCTTCGGTTCCCAAGGGGGGCTGTGCTATCCTTTAGCACTCTCCCATACCATTTAACCACAACACTTCGCTATCTGTATTTGCTCCGGTTCCTGCTAGAGTCAGATCCATGCCCAAAAGGTTGCTGCTGGCCTCGTGGCTGCCATGGTAGCCTCTGACCAGCCACAGCCCTGCCCAGATGAGCGCTGCTGCTCTGGCCCCAGGGCTCACAAAGCTTTTCCCTGCCCCAGGGCCCACTTGGCCCAAACCCCAGCACCGTGCCCTGGCCTGAGCGGCTCTGGAGCGTGCACGAGACCCAGAGCGCTGCAGGCTCCAGGCTGCACCGTGCTCTCTGGGTGCCCCTGGGCTGAGCTGCACTGGGCTCAGTGCATCGCTGCCCAGCCTGCCCCCACCTGGGCAAGGTCTCAGGGCTTTCCTTTGCCTTTTCCCAGCCAGCAGCCCGCTCCCATGCACCTGCCTGCACTCTTCCTGTCCTCTCCAAGTCGGGCACCGGCTCCGGCTGTGCAGCCACCGCTGCGTGCACCGGCAGGGGCTGCGTTCCAGCACCTGCAGCAGCCCCTGCATGCTGGCACCTGGCTGCAGGTGCCCACAGGTCTCCTGCCCCAGCTCGCAGTCCCCAGCTGCCTCCAGCCACCGCCGTGCTTGTGGCCATCCCCGCAGCCGGGCTGCTGCACGGCCGGACAGGTTAGGAGGCACGCATCCATCTTGCCTCGGCTCCCCCTCCCCATGCCCCCAGTCAATATGTCTCTCTCCGATGGGAAAGTTAATAAATTTAGCTCTAGATTAAAAGTATCGATCATTTCATTTGTAAGCAATAAATAACCAGGGGGAGCGCCGGGCGGCCCACGGGGTAGGGGCTGCCGGCTCTGGCTGCAGCAGCCATGCAGCCCGCTGGGGCCGGGGGCCCTCATATGCATTCTGCCCGGATGCTGGCATTGATTTGCTATTAGTCTCCCCGCACCACCCAGTAGCACATCATTCCCAGAGCCGCTATTAATGGCCTTTTGATAAATAATCACTTGTAAGTCAATAAATTTTTATTAAACAGTGTGGCGCTTTGATTTATGAAAATCCGACGGGGTTTGTCTGGGAGAAAAGGGATGCGGAATTGAAGCGGAGCTGCCATCCATCTGCCTGCCAGGCCGCCCTGCCCGTGCTCGCAGCCGCACGCCCCTGAGCAGCGGCCGAGTGCCGCTCGGCGCCAAGCCCGGCCCCACAGCAGGCCCCAGCCAGGGCCACGAGCGGGCCCTGGGGGTGCCGGAGCTCACCTGCACCACGGGCCAGGTCCTGCCGAGCCCCCGGTGCCCAAGGGGGCCGTGCGTGGCTGCGAGCTGCCCCAGCGGGTGAGCAGAGCCGTGTGCCGGTGCTGGCAGCCCCCGCGGCCCCGGCTGAGCGGTGCCCTGCGGCCCCGTCCAGCTGCACGGGGCAGGCAGGCTGTGGCTGTGATTTGTCTCTCTCCTCGGCTGCAGCAGGCCCTTTGCCACCTGCTTTATTTGTCTCCCGGTCCTGACGTGGCATCAGACAGGTGTTAAACTACTTAATCACTTTAAAATTGTTTTAATTTTCTGTTTTGTATTGATCTCCACAGCACCAATTAATCAGCTCACTGGACCAGGCAGTTAGTACATTAAAAATTGTCAGCCACGCTGGGCAGCTTAGAAAATGTCAAAAAAATATCTCAACAGCAGCCCCGCACTTCGTCCGTGTGGAGCCTGCTCCTGCCAAGCGCCGGCTCCGTGCAGGGACGGTGGCGGTGACGCGGCGCTGCCCCAGGGACGCGCAGTGCACACGCAGCGTGACTGGGGGAACCCACATCCCATGGAGCCCCCCCCGGCCCATCACAGCACCAAAGGGGCTGCGTGGCCAGGGGAAGGGCTACGTCCCACCTCACACCCCCACACACTTCCCAGGGGCTGGTGAGGGGGGGCTCAGCCTTCCCCAAGCCCCCAGGAATGGCTGCAGAGCAGTCGGGGCTCCTTGCAGAGCCCAGCGTGTGGTGAAAGTGAGGGGGCTGAGAGGGCCCAAAGCCAAACATGGGCCTCAGGGCCATGCAGGCAGAAGCGCGGTGACTGCCTGCAGTCCTGTGCCTTGTGGGGGGGTGCTGGGGGCTGCCGCAGAGCCACGGTGCTGTGGGGGCTTCAGGGGGGCTCAGCCACCAGCACTGCCTGCTGCCACAGGGCGGGTACCTTGGGTTGCAGCACCTCCGTGCCACACTGCTAATGACCGGACGGTGCAGGCAGCACCTTATCTCCTATCGATTTCCTCCCGGGACACAGCAGCTCTGTTTGCTCGTACCCGGCTGGCATTTTGCTGGCTCTTAGCTGATCAACCAACCAGCCTGCCGGGCCCCAGCAGGGTGCCCGTGCCAGCGGGAGCCCCTTGGGCATTGTGGACAGCGGGGGGCCACTGGCCTCGTGTGGCACCCACCATCAGTGAGAAGGGGCCGAGCCCCAGGGAGAGGGGGTGTGGGGGGGCGCACGGTCCCCACGTGTGTGCAGCCCTGAGACAGCAGCAGGCTGGGTGCAGCACGGGGGGGGTGCGCCAGGTTGGCAGCAAACACGTCAGTGCTATTGACACGGCATCAATCCTGCAGCCCTGACAGGTGAATGGGTTCTCACTCACACCGTTAAGATAAATGATATTTATTTGCTGCTAATAGGTTCCAACGAGAGGCCCTAACAAGTGACTTTTGAACCAGCACCTCTTGCTGGAAATGCATGCCCAAGCAGGCAGAAACCCTGCAAAATGTCCCCAGGGCTACCCCACTGCCTTCCTGTCCCCATGCACGGTACCCAGCCACAGCCCCTTCCCCTGCCTGGCACATGGACCCTTCCCACCCCAGTCCCAGCCCCTCCCCAGCCCAGCCTCGCAAGGGCATCCGCAGACCACACACCCATGAAGCCAGTGCTGGGACGTGGCTGGGGCTGGGGCCTTTATTTCATCGGTGCTGCTGGCACAGCTGTGCCTGCTGCCGCCCACGCCTGCTGCAACCAGCCCAGAGTCAGGAGCCCCAGGCAGGAGGGCAGCTGTGCCCCCTCCCCACAGCCAGGTGTCTGAATGGGCACGGAGCAGGTGGCCGGGCTGGGTCCCCCATGGCCCCGGGGGCTGGCGGTGTTGGCGTGGCTGTGCTCAGCCGCTGTGCGTTCCCAAGCCCAGCACCGAGAAGGCCGCGCGGTGCTTCCTCAGCAGCAGCCGGATCTTCTCATCGTCTGAGTCGGGGTCCAGCGGCTTGTTATACTCGTCGTCCTCAGTCTCAGAGGCTGCCCGCTCTCCGCCAGAGCCCCCCGCCCGCTGTGAGGATGAGGAGGGCTCCAGGGCACTCTTCTTCCTCCATTTGGTGCGTCGGTTCTGGAACCAAACCTGCCGCCCCATGGGACCGGCATCTGTTAGTGGCCACCCTGCCATGCCCCCGTGCCATGCGCCCCACAGGACCCATGCTCACCTTCACCTGGGACTCCGTCATGCCGAGGGAATACGCCAGCCGTGCCCGCTCGGGCCCCGCCAGGTATTTGGTCTGCTCAAAAGTCTTCTCCAGAGCAAAGATCTGGTGCCCCGTGAAGGTCGGGCGTGTATGCTTCTTCTTGTGCAGGCTGTCAGCCAGGTGAGTGGGGGCTGCAGGAGAGGAGGGAGGTGGCTGAGTGCCTGGGCTCCCCGTGGTGCTTGGCTCTGGGCAGTTCGCCCTTCCTGGACACTGTGCCTGCATGCCCCCAGCCTCAGCGACCACAGAGTCCCTCTGTCCTGTGACCCCACTCCAAATTCAAACCGTGTCCCGGCTTCAAGGCTTCAGCCCCGTGCTGGGAGGGCTGTGCGGCCCTCTGTGCTCACCCCACAGAGCCAGAGGCAGGCTTTGCACCTGCAGCTCCGGAACGGGACTGTTCTGCTGAGCTGAGGAGGGAACAGTTGTTAGGAGCAGTGCCCGACCTCAGAGCTGCACAGCACCAGGAGCGCCATGCCCATGCCCTGCACCTCGCTGGGTGCGCAATGGGAAGGCAGCACAAGGGGGTCGGCTCATTGCTGTGCCAAGAGCAGGCAGCTGAGCTGCCTGACCCTGGTGAGCCAAGAGCAGCGCCTGGAGAGGGGAAACGGGGCTGCGGCTGCAGGTGCTGAGCAGCAGAAGCTCCTGTGGGGAGTGTGTTGGGGGGGGTTCCTGCAGGCCAGCAAGAGCGCCCGCCCTGCCCACCCCCCATGCTCCCCTCCCAGCTGCACCAGGCGGGCAGCGCCACCAGTTCTTATCCCTGGCCTGAGCTGGGCCGGGAATTGACCCAAGGAGGCTGCCGGGGGCAGGGGTCTGCAGGAGCCGTGGGCTCCGCCTGCCCTCACCAGCTGTGCCTTGCCGTGGGGCTAAGCAAAGAGTTAACCCCCACCGTCGGACCTGCCCCGCTCTCGAGCCAAAACCTCTGCTTCCCGCTGCCGCCTGCAGGGTGGCCACCCGTGCCTCGTGCTGGGCCATGGAGATGTGGCTCAGGTGGCCGTCCCGCACCCCAGCACCGATGGGACGGGGCTCTGCCAAGCCCCAGCGTGCTGCACCGCTGCCCGCGGCCTCCGCCTGCCCCCTGCCACCCCCGGCCCACTGTACTTACGGCCGCTGCACTGCCGGCTGCCACGCCACTCAGGGGCCGCCTCCGCCCAGCAGCTCCGGCCCCGTGGCAGGTAGTCACCGGCGGCCTTGGGAAGGGCGCCCACCTGGGGCCCATAGTAGACGCCCGGGGAGCTCAGTCCATTAAATCCGCCCGCATGGGGGTAGCTGGGGAGGAGGCTGCTGTTCGGCGTCGCTGCTGGCCGGCCGAGGATGTCGGAGATGCCGTGCGGGGTTCCGGCAGCCAGCTGGGCGCCCAGCCCAGGGGGACCCAGCTTGTAGAAGGAGCTCTGCACCGAGTACTGGCAGACGGGGGCCTTGGCCTCGGGGAAGGCGCCCAGCGAGGGGCCGTTGAGCAGGAAGGTGCCGGGCAGGTTGGTGTCCATGTCTCCAGCACCAGGGCAGCCCTCAGAGGCCGGAACCCCGAGAGCACGGTGGGCAGCCCAGCCCTGCCATGCCCATGCCGGGGGCTACCGGCCCGCAGCGTGACCAGCGGGCGCCTGGGCGACGCCGGGACCCCGGGCGGGCTGAGCGGGGGCGGCCACGGCCTCGGCGAGCGGCCCCGGCTGACCCCGCGCCCGGCGAGGCCCCGGCCCCGGGCACTCAACTTGGGCTTGGCAAGAGGCAACTCTGATAAAGGTGAGCCCCATTAGAATACGGGGCGCCCATTGGCCGCGCGGCTGCAGCGGCCGGCGCCCATTGGCCGGATCCCCGCGGCCCGGGCTCCCGTTGGCTGCTCCGCGGGTCCCAGCCCGGGATTGGCCCTGCCCAGGCGGATCGCGCCCGGACAGCGCGCGGCCGAGGGGCGCCGAGCGCCGCTTCCAGCACCGCGGCCGGCGGACAGCGATCGGCACCGGCACCGGGACGGGACGGGACCGGGAGCAGGACCACGGCACCGGGACCGGGAGCAGGACCACGGACCAGGGACCGGGAGCGGGGACCGGACCGGGACCTGGAGCGGGAGCAGGGAACGGGACCGGGAGCAGGGACCGGGACCAGGGACCGGGAGCGGGACCGGGATCAGGACCAGGGACCGGGGACCAGGACCCGCGGCTCGCGCCGAGCCCCCGCTGCCGGGCGCGGCAGCACCGCGGCCCCCGTGTGGCCGGGCGGCCCCTCCGGCCCCCCGTGTGCCCCCCGCGTGCTCCCCGCGGCGGCGGGCACGGCGGGAGGGCACGGGTCGCGCACGGGCAGGGCGGGGGCAGCCGCTTCCCAGCCCATCCCGGACCAGGCTGCTGGGGGGTCGGCCACGAGATCCGCGTGGATGGCCGGGGGCCGGGGGGGAGTCAAGGGCGTTTGTGCACCCATCAGACTCCCCCAGGAACGGCGGTGCACAAACAGCTGCGAGCCCCCCCGAGTGCCACCTGCCCTCCCGGCGATGGGGTACGAGTGGAGAGAGGAACCCCCCCAGCCACAGGTCCCGTAGCCTCCATCTTCTCCTCACCCTTGGAAAAGCAGAGATGAGACGCGGTCTGTGTTAGTTTCTTTATTAATTCATAGTCTGATAGCTGGTGTACAGGGAAATGATCTATACATCAAGGGCTAAGACAGGGAGATCCAAAAGGCTTGTTTCCATAACAATTAAAAAAAGGAAATAAAAGTAATCTTTAAAACTTCTAAAAAGCTTCTAGTGTGCAGACTGCAGCATTCTCTAGGCTCAATGTCGGGTGCAGCCTCCCTCTACCAGCCCTACGAGCAATCCGAGCGCAAAGCAATGTCACTGCAGGTGCCGGGCAGGGTTGCAGCACAGCACATTCCCTAAGGCGTATACGAGGCCAAAGCACAGGACCCAACACAACTCTACGGTGATGCTACGGAGTCAGCTGTCGCAGTGGGTCTAGGTAGGTTATTGTACACAGCAAGGGTGATGCATGGGGGATCTGCCTACATGGCTCAATTTTGGGGTGGGGTGGGGAAGGGGTTGTTCTGCTCTCCGGGGCTAAGCTGGGCCATTTGCTTTGCTGCAGCCAGGCTTCTTAACCAGACTGCAGAGGAGCCAGGGTTTTCCTGGCAGATGCGCACCCACTGCAAGACAGTAGCCCTGCGAGACAGGCGGCCCCTGCCAGGGCCACCATTGCATGGCCTGAAGCTGGAGCTGGGCTTGTTCTGCACATGGCTACAGAGAGCAACCTCAGGCCCTGCAAAACAGGCCCCCAGCCAGCTCCATAGGAAGAGCAGGGCCGTCTCCACACCACTGTGCTACAAAGGCCAGACCCCCACATTGATTAGGTAAAGGACAGAACTGGGGACATGGGACCTACTGCCACTGTCTGCATCTTGTCCTCCTAGGGCCAAATTTTGTAGCAGATTCAACCTCCTGCACCTCTCTGCATTGCCTGGGCAGCCCTGCCTGTCACTGCTCCCCTGCCAGAGCAGCTGGCCCAGGTGTTGCCCTGACTCCCAGCGTGGCTGCTCAGCCTGGGCTGCTGCAGCAGGGCCTTTTGCCTGGCCAAAGTGCAGCCACCCAGGGGAGCAGCCCCCGCATTTCTGGGGTTGGTCCTGGGAGGGTCAGCATCCATGGGGTTAAGGGTCTGTGCTCATTTGTGCCCTCGCAGGGAGGCCAGGGGACCCTGCAAAGCCCTTGCGCAGGATGCGCAGTGCAGGCTTCTGACTCCTGCCAGTTCCTGGCTCATCTCCTGAGCAGATATTGTGCTGAGTAGAGCTAGGCACAACCCTGTGTGTGGCACAAGCATCCCCTGCTCTGTCTCACTACTCCTCTTCCCTGGGCCCCAAGCACCTCAGTGCAGGCTACCAGCTTCACCCCAGCTGAAGCCAGCACAAACTGGGGCTTGCACCATGGACCAGCCCAGGGGACTGTCCCCATGGGCCCCTATCTTCAGGCCAGGAAGGGTCCAGGCTCAGGCAGAGGGGCACAGGGCAGGGGCAGTCTGCTGCCCTTTTACTCCTGTAGCCTCCCAGCTCTGTTCACCAGAGCTGCTCACATACTCCAAAGGCTTTGCCCGTCCTGCAGCCTGAAGAGGTATTTGGGAGCGGAGCTTTTAGTGCTTTGTACATACTGCTAGAGTGTCCCTAGGGGTTTGCATAGTATTTATTGGTTCATATACACAAGGCTGATTGCTGTACAGTTTACACTTTCAACACAAGCAACGAGCCCAGAGCCCTGCCCTGGTGGGAGACGCTGCACGTGCTGGGGAGAGGAAGGGCAGCCCTGCGCCAGCCCCTCTGCCCAGGGCAGCCGCCTCCCTGCAGCCCCCCTCTCCCACACCTTTCCAACTGCTGCCCTCCCCATGCCCCAGCACTCACTGAGAGGGATGAGAAGTGAGTCCAGCAGAGGCAGCACGGGTGACGAGGGTCAAGCCCCTCTCCTTCCGCGGTGAGCAGCCATGCTGCTCCAGCCTCCCTCCTGCAGCTGGAGCACAGGCGTGGGGATGCACTGACACACATGGACGTGTGAGGGTGGGTTCTCCTTCCCTCTTGCGTGCTGCCAGTCCAGCTCTCGCCTCCCAGAGGAGCTGAGAGGATATCCCTCGTGCGTGCTGCTGTCTTTGGGCTCCTGCTGGCAGTGGGGCAGGGACGGGGGCCCCTCCGTCTGTTGTAAGTACTGTAGCTCATGCGTCTTGCAGTCAGTCAGTCATGCGAGTAGGACGGTAAGTATGTCTCGTACAGAAATCATGCCATTAGCCTATAGAAACATGTACAGCCAGCCCTGCTCCCCTCCACTCTTCTCCTCTCTTCTCTTCTCAGGTTGGTGTCAGAACATGTGTGGAGTTCAGTGGTTTGGCGTTGAGGTGAGATCCTGGAGAGATACAGAGAGAGACAGAGGTGGGGTTCCCAGGCATTTGTGGTGGCACAGCCAAGAGAAAGGGAGGGGACAGCTGGGTATGTGGCAGTCCCAGCCCTTTCTGTGCCCTGCACTTGTCCTACATGCACCCATTATGCCCAGTCACCACAAGATAAATTTTGTGGGGGGGTGCCACAGAGACAGCAACAGAGTGCTCTCTCTGGAACAGATGGCAGAGATGGTGTTGATGTTGCTGTCCCAGCTGCAAAAAGCAGTGACAAGGAGGAGCTGAGCTGCACCAAAGGCACTATGGCACTGGGAAGGAGCTGGGAGGGCTGCTGTAGGGTGTGAGGTAGACATATCCCTTTGGAGGCCAGTCCTGAGCCCCCAGCCTCACCGAGGGTGAATGACTGCGCTGTGCTCTCACAGCAGCAGGGAAGATCCCTCAGGTTCCTAACGTGGTCCCTGAGCTGTTTTTGCATGCTGTGGAAAACAGCAGGAGCTAAGGAGCACCACCACAGAGAGAGGTAGACCCAGGGACTGTCTGGGGAAAGGGGCAGGCAATAGGCGTGGGGACACAGTCTGCATGAACACACGTCTACAAGCACGAGTGTTTTGGCTGTCACGCACCACAGACAACCCACTAGCACAGTAAAGGGATTAGAGGGAGAGAGAGAAGACACACACAGTCACGCACAGCGAGGCTGGAGGACGCCTGCCCCTGTCAGGCAGTCTCCTCCCTGGCGCAGGCAGGGACTGGCAGCTGGGGAGCCTGCATGCAGCGCCTGCCCCCAAGCGCTGCGCTGCCAGCCCAGCAGCGGGAGTGCAGAGCGCAACGACACAGCCGGGTCCCAGTGCGCTGTGCCAAGCTCCTGCCTTGAGCCTGCTTGTCCCACCTAATGGGCGGCTCAGGGCGCAGGGAATGCACAGGAGAGGGGACGATCCAGTGCTCGTGCTGGGGATCAACAGAATAAATGTCCCGTGA
Organism: Aythya ferina; assembly: GCF_964211825.1. NCBI lineage: Eukaryota > Metazoa > Chordata > Aves > Anseriformes > Anatidae > Aythya > Aythya ferina. Next base: position 5,803,605 of record NC_140310.1, read on the forward strand.
CAAAAGCAGGTCCCCTGCCCTCAGCCCCTACAAGCACTGTGTTCCTGCACTACAACTGCACCGCATCCCTGCTGCTCTTATACGCAGCAGCAGCAGCATCCTGCCACGGACTGCAGCCCCTTTCCTGGCCCCCGGCAGAATCTGTGTGGGGTAGCACAGCCCTGATTGCCCCCATCTCTTCGCTGCAGCCCCTCTCTGCCGGCCGAGAGCTGGGCACAGCCCTGCCGCACGCCCCCAGCAGGGTGCGCGTGACCCGCAGCTCAGCACAGGCAGCAGCACGGGGAGCTGGCACGGAAGGAAGAACAAAAGTTGAGTTACCTCAAAAGAGGCCATTTGAGGGGGTCACTGCTTTCCCCTTTTCAGGCTGGCTCGTTTCACTATCTGAGCCCCCATCCTGCCCCCGGAGACCTCCAGTTTCGGGACACGCGCTTGTACCTCCTCCTGAGGGAGCCGCAGGGACAGGAAGTGGGACATCACCCAGGTGAACAGACAGACACACAGAAAAGGACAGGAGAGGGAAAGGCAGAGTCAGTTGGCAGAAGACACCAAGCAAGAAGACTCGTGCAGAGGGCAAGAGCCGCCCCTAGCTGCCATAGAAGGGAAATAGGAGAGGAAAGCAGGAAAGCAGAAGAAAGGACAGAGGGTGGTAGAACCCCAGAGCCCGCAAGCGCTGCGGAGGCAGTGCTGGCCCCAAGCAGGGCACCTGCAAGGCAGGTTACAAGCCACACCGTACCTTGGCCCCTAGACCATCCCGGTGCAGGATGGAGTACTTCATGAAGTGATCGGCCTCGGCCTCTAGGTCTTGGGGCTCCTGCAGGGAGCCTTCCACGATCAGCTCCTCATGCTCCTGCCTGTCATCCGTGTCACTGGGGCCCAGCTGACGCACCACCTTCCGAATGATCTGCAGAGAGGCACGCAACCGGGCGTCACAGCCAGCCCCAAGGTACCAGCCCACGCAGGGCAGACCCAGCCGGCCCTCAGGCACCATGCCTCCCTCCTCGCCCAGTCTGGTCCTGAGCCCCATGTGGCAGGCATCCCCTGTCCCCTGACCATGACCACGGAGGGCAGAATGCAGGCACCCTGCACAGCCCCTGGGCTGCAGAGAGGAGCGGGACAGCCTGGAGAGGGGAGAGCAGGAAGGCTGCGGCACGCACCCTGCACACACCCTGTCTCTGGTCACTCACCTTCTTGGTGACGATATTGCCTTGTTCGTCTGTGAACTGCTCCTCTGTGACCTGCTCCCCAGGGAGGTGAAGAACTTCGTTGCCCTGCAGGAACAGGAGGAACAGTATGGTGTTTCAGGGGGCAAGAGGGGCCCCTCTGCAAGCAACACAGCTCATCTTACGCACACCCCACAGCCTCTGGCTCCTGCACTGCCCCAGCCCCTTCTCTGCTCTCCTCTGCACTGCCCCAGCGCTGCTCTTTCAGCTCCCTGCCCGTTACCTTCACAAGGACACGTCGGCGGACGACCCTGGTGGAGAGAGTTTCCTCGTCATCCACCAGCCCCTGGCTCTCCCCGAGCTCCTTGTCCAGCTCACGGTGGGCGTGTTTGAGCAGGAAGCGGACAGAGCCCCTGACGATGTGCATGACATTCTGGCAGCTGACCAGGAAGAAGGCCAGCAGCACCACGACAATCAGCAGCTGGGCCAGGAAGCCCCACATCCTGCTTGCGCAGGGCTGCGCGTGTGCCCCACAGGTCCCGAACCTGCCGCTCAGACTCCGGCCATGCTGCCCGGCTGGGACGGGCAAAGCCCCCTGTGCAGGAGCTGCCCGCGGGTCTGCAGCGTGCCCCGGCTCGGTGGGAGGGCTGCTGTAACCCTAGCTGCTGCAGATCAGCTGGCTGGGGCGGGAGAAGGCAGCAGGCAGGTGGGGTGTCCTTTGCGCTCACAGTTTCTGTCAAAGTCATGGGGCTGGGGCTGCAACAGCACCACCCGTCCCCAGCCAGGCAGTGACAGGCGCAGCCCTGTCCCCCGGCCCCGGCAGCCTGCCCGCACTCTGCCAACAACCTGTCTTGCTGGCTGCAGCCCCAGGGCAGCGGGCAATCCTCTGCCACGGGACAAACGAAGCCCCAGGTGGGAGCCAGGGGTCGGGGCTGCCGCTGAAGCTGCACATGGCACTGCAGAGCTGTGCAGCTGCCCTGCTGCAGCTGCCCCCAAGAGCAGCCACGGTGCCGGGACAGCTCTGCCTGCCCTCCCCCTGTACCTGCCAGCTCCACACGGCTGCGGCAGGGTTCCCACCACCCTTCCTGGCCCCCACACCAGCTCTATTTCTGGCCTCAGCAGGCTGTCAGGGCCAGCAGCCAGGGCAGTTACTCAATAAGGAAGCAAGCAGGGAGTCTGCCTGGTTTATAAATGGAGAGCAAGAGCTCACATATCGGGTGCAAAGCAGGCTATTCTGGGCCACCAGAGGGCTGAGAGGCCCCCCCAGGGGCCAGTGCAATGGTTCTGCTGGGACACCTCTGTCCCTGCAAGCAGCCGGTCAGCCTGGCTGACCTGGTGGCAGGCGAGGGGCTGCCCATGGGGCCTGCCCCTGCTGTCGCTCTTACCCTCACCTGCCCGAAGAAGTGGCTGTCTGCCTCCTCCGGCCAGCTGCCCATGGGGTGCTGGGGCTGCCAGTCGCTGTCCTCTGCGGAGCTGACCCGCATCAGCTCCACGGCCGGTGCCAGGACCTGCTCTTGCTCCTGGCCCTGCGCCCCGGCAACCACGGTGTAGGTCGGGCGCAGCCTTCGGGTGACCCCCTCCTGCCAGGAGCCCGCTGTCAGGTCCTGTAGGCAGGAGATAAAGGAGCCTTCTGCATTCCAGTCCCTCAGCCTGGGCACCGGAGAGGGACAGGGACAGGGAGAGAGAGACAGAGAGAGAGAGGCAGTCAGCTTTGCCGGAACACCAGCCGACCGCTGGCAGGTGCACCAGCACAGCCTGCACCCCGCCAGGCACGGGTCTCCCCGGCTGCCAGCGCTGCCGGGTACCCGGCACAAGCAGCACAAAATGCAGATGCACAAAGGGCACAGGCCTCCTCCCTGCCACGCTCCCTGCCAGTCCCACAGCCTCGGCTGCCCCACACTGCCCCTGGGGCTGCAGGCTCTAAGGCAACGCCTCAGAGCATCACTGGGCTCTACCAGCGACATCATGGGACTGGTGCCACTGGGAAGACGTCAGGACACAGCCCCGTCTGAGGTGATGCTGGGAAGCACAACCTACATGCAAGGCCCGCCTGTCTTCAGGGGTTCTCCAGGGGTGCTTTGCAAGGAGCCCCCAGAGCATCTCCAGAGGGTTACAAGGCACTCTGCCCAAGCCACTGCTCTGTCTGCCAGGGGTGCCGGGCCTCCAGTGCTGGAGACCAGCAGGGAAGCAAGCAAGGCTGCGAGGTTATTGCAGCTGGCCCAGCACAGGGCAATAGCTGGCGAAGCTCCCTCCCCCCATGCCCCCTCTGGCATCCTGGGCCACAGTACCTGTCTGCACTCTTCTCCACAATGTGGCTAATGGTCGGTGATGCTGTGATCCTGGCTTGTACCTTCTGATGAACTGAAACAAAAGAAACTTCACTTTCTGGGTCCTGCTCTCCAGTCCCCATCTGGCAGTCCCCGGCTGGCATCTTCTCCTCTGGCCTCTGCCCCTCCTCCTGGTCTAGCAGTTCAATCAGACCATTCATGGCATCTGAATCCACTGTGTCATCCTCAACTAGGTCCATAGAGCCCATGTGGTCCGGGCCGTGTGTGTCTGTCAGAAGCTGCCCCAGGAAACGGCCTTCGCTCGTGGCATCCGAGTCCTCAGCCTTGCTGCACTCCAGAGAGGAGTCCTCAGCCGTCACCAGAGAGGGGGTGAGCCCCGAGGACCACACCTGCATGTCGGACATCTCCATCAGGGCATCCTGCTCAGTGGCAGCCATGGGGATGGCATCCATGATGGCCACCTCATTCCAGTACTGGTCGGCACGCAGCGGGGATGGCAGCGTGTAATGCAGGGAGGCAGGGGACAGCAGCTCGTCCTGCAGAGAAGCGTAACCTACATGGGCAGACAGAGGTGACACCTCCAGCAGCCATCTCATGTACATACAAGCACAGCAGGGCAAGAAGGGAAACAGCCACCAGGAGGGTGCTCGCCCTAGCACAGCACCATCCCGGCCACACCAGACTCCCACGTCTGAGCTGAGCAGGACTGCACTCACTGGCTGCTGCCTTTTCGTGGTCCCTCCTGTCCCTGCAAGTGCTCCTGTGCCTCCCTTTGAGTGCTAGGGCTGCACCAGGCCAGACCTTGTGGCTGCCCACTTTCCATGGGGAGGGCGGGCCTGGGGTCCAGGTGATGCCCCATCCCCACTGCAAGGCACGGTGTCCTCTCTGCCACCCTACTGTCAGCCCCTGGTTCCCTGTCCCCAGCCCCCACCCAGCATCAGCTGGCTGAAGGTGGCCAGGTTCTGCAGGCACCAGCTCCCAGAGCTAACCCTTGAGCTGGGAAGGATAGCCCGAGTACACGTCCATGCTGAAGGAGGCAGCAGGGGCTCTACAACCCCATCAGTGTCCCTGGGCCTGCAAGCAATTGTCACGTCCTTGTCACCCAGGGCCACATGCACAGCCCGGGCACACTGGCTGGGACTATGGCCAAGACAGGCAGTCCAGTCCCACACACGCAGGCAGGTTTGCTCAGCCTCCTTCAGCTCTGAGCCATGAGCCCCTTGTTCACTCCTGGAGACTAAGAGGGAACTCGTCCTGCTCTGGGCAGCCAGGGACTGCCAGCAGAAGCCGGGGCACACGGAGCAGCTGGGAGCCCCCAGGTCCCCTCATGCAGGTGCCTGGCTGGAGGCAAGCAGTGCAGGGCCAGCGAGGGAAGGAGCAGGGGCAGTGCAGACAGGGAGGCCCAGGATGGCTGCCTGCAAGTGTGACACAGCCAGGAGAGGGGCAGCCCTGGGTGACATGCATTTGCTGGAGCAGGACGCGGCTCCTGGAGGGCTCAGCTGAGCTGGAGACAGTGGAGACAGGCAGAGGAGGAAGATGAGAAGAGAGGCCAGGATGAGCTGGGAGGAAGGAGGTGAGAAGAAGTGGCCCCCAGGAGTGCCCACCTCTGGTGGCACAAGGTGGCACGTTTGAGAGCAGATCGAGGGGAGAGACAAAGAGGGGGAGAGTGATGAGCCAGAGGCACACAGGCAGTGCCACGGTGCAGGGCTGCAGCAGCCCCACTCCTGCCTGGTGCACTGGCTCCCCCACAGCACACACAGCCCTGCACACAGGCAGGCTACGCCTGGCACCCAGCCCAGGGCACAGCCACGGCTGGACAGATGGCTCCAGGAGCTCCCTGGCCACTGCTCAACACTGGTACCTTGTGAGGAGGAAGCCCCACATGTCCGTACTTTGAGAAGACAGCACGGCAGGGCCAAGGCTCCCATAGCACAGGCCCCCTGGGAAAGGCTACATCTGCCCATGGCACCTCGCACCCATGGAGCTCCTAAGGGGCCACCAGCACACCTGGACCATGGCAGACATCAGCTCCAGTCTGTCTGCAGCAACTCTGTCCCCGGGCCCTCCGGCATTCATTGTGTAGGACTTGGGGCTCACCATTCATCTGGGAAGGCGAGAGGGAGTAGTCCCTGTCCGTGTAGCGCCAACTGCCCTTCAGGCTCCGGCTCTGCCGCCCAGAACCCTCCAGTGTGCTGACGATCTCGCTGCGGTCAATATTTCTCAGTGCTGTGTACAGGCTCTCCACTGCAAGGGAAGCTGGCGTCAGCCACAGGCAGGGCAGGCTGGTCACTGGGGGGACACAGCCATGCCCCAGCCACCCTTCAGGCAGGTGTACAAGAACGGGTGGCATAAACCCAGACAGGGAGCCCTGAGCACGTACAGGCTGCACGGCCAGCCCAGCCATTTCCACTCCTGCAGCAGGGCACCACAGATACTCACTCTTGACACTCTTGCCTTCGCGGCTGACCCAGAGGTTGAGTAGGGCTATGCTCTGCTCCAGCAGGGAGTTGGGGTTCTCCACACGTATCCTGTTGATGTCATCCACCCCAAACTGCAGCTCACGTGCCAGCTCTGGGGGAGACACCACATCTCAGCATCACACCCTTCAGTGCCTGCTGCCAGCTCCTGAGCCAGAAAGGCAGGAGGTGTTGTGAAGGGCTCAGCCAGACCCAGCACAGTCCTCCCACATCCCACACAACTGAACATGGCAGAATGGGCAGGAGCAGGAGCTGGGATGGGGCACAGGCTGAAGCCTCTCTGCCCAGGCTGGCTGTGACTACCATATCACACTAAGGAGAAATGCAGGTACTGCTGCTGGTGTGTGCCTGCACCAACAGTGCTAGGCCTCCAGTAATGGTGACAACTTGGACCAAAACCCCTGGCATTTGTGCACGTGCTTGTGCATGCATGCAGGGCTGAAAGGAGGCTCTCAGCTTTGCAGAAGTGCTGGGACCTGCCACAAGAGCCTGCCAGAGGGGCTAGTGCAGACTATGTGGATACAAACTGCATCAAGAATCAGCTCCCTGGACAGCATAAAGCACATTCATGAGACCCTCCAGTATCTTCCCAGCCTTTCTAAATGCTCAGTTTCAAGGCACATTGTGCATCCTTGGGGCCGTGAAGTGTGGACTCACCTGCCCAGCTGAGGCCCAGCTGCTCTGCTATGTCGACCATCTTCTGGTCTGCACGGTCGGTGCTGCTCAGAGAGCCTGGAGGAGAAGAGGGAGTCACAACTCCAGCTGCACAGGACCCTGAACTGGGGTGGGGAGGGAGAGAGGTACTGGCTGCGGGGACTCAGCACAGCACATGCAGGACCACGGAAACACTCAGGGAGCAGGACACTGCCACACGTGTGAGTACAGCAGACTCAGCCCAGCCCTTGTTCCTGGCTTGGGTACCCCTACCCTAACCGCAAGTGGTGAGAGGCTTGAATAGACCTAGCTGGCTGTGTACCGAAACTGCTTTCGCTTAGGATGCTGTATCGCTCCCGCAGAGACAACGGCGTCAGTGTCTTCCTCCGCTCCTCACTGCTGCTTCCCTGCAGGAGTGGGGACAAACCAAGTAGTTACCAGCCTGAAAAGAGGGCAGCGGCTCTGCTCTGGCACCAGCACAGCCCTGGCACGGAGCGGCATGGCCACATGGGGCAGCTGAGAAAGAAGAGCAGACGCTGACCTTGGTGCAGGGTGGTATGCTGATGTTGAGGTGGCAGAGCACGTGCTGCAGGTCTTCATACTTCATGGCCTTGCGCAGGAAAGACAGGGAGCCGCTGGCTTCCCGGCTGCTGTCCCGGACCTGCGCACCAAGAGGCCGGGTAGTGGGGCCTGGCACGGGGCAGGTGCAGGGGCCCCACTGCAGCCCAGCCCTGTGCCCTGCCATTACCTTGATGGAGATGACAAGGCGGTTCTCCCGGAAGGACTGGAAGAGGAAGGTGCGTGGCTGCGTGGTCTTCTTAACAGGAACCAGGTTTCCTGAGAGCTCAACATGCAAAGGCATCCCCTCCACCACCTGGAGGGCAGGGAACACAGGATAAGTCCCTGTGCAGGGCAGCTTCCCCTGTCCTCCTCTCCAGGCCAGGGCCAGACCCCTGCACTGGCATCAGCACCCCTCCTGCACAGGCAGCCCTTGCCCTTGCCCTGCTGCCTCCCATGCATGCTGCTGGGGACAAACCTCAATGTCCCTGCTGCGGGCCACCTCGGTGAAGTTTTCATGCTGCTCTAAAGTCTTGTCCACCTTGTCATCAGTCATGCAGTAGCAGCGCAGCCTGCCTTCCCGTGCATCGTTCATCTTGGCAAACACCACAAATTTGGCCATGTAGGGCACAGCTGTCAGCTCCTTGTACAGCATGGTGGCGAAGTGCACGGCCTCAGCCGTGCGCGGGCAGTCGGCCAGCCAGAACCTGTGGGAGGGCTGGATCAGGGGTGCTGCGGAGCTGGTTCCCCAGCCACGCTGGGAGAGCAAACTGCATTGCAGAGGTTGCCACAACGTTTCTGGGTGTGGGAGTTGCACACAAGTGCAAGAACTGGCCCTCTCCCTCAGCACACCCAGGTGTCACAGTGTTTCCTGGTGTGTGTCAAGGCAGCACAGGTGTCTTAAGGCTAGAGTCAACTGCCCTGCATGTGGGGGTGTGGCAGCACCACAGAAACCGATGAGCACAGGGGCTGGAGGCTCTTTTCAGCAGAGACTGCACCCCAAGAGGGCCCCAGGATCAGCAGCTGTCCCCACTGCACCACATGCTTTGCCCACGACTTACCTGGCAGACACATTGGTGGTAAAATTAGCACATTCCTTTTCATAGACCAGCTTCGTGGTGCCTGTGATGTCTTCCCACTGAGCTTGGGCTGTCCCTCCTGCAGCAGAAAGCAGGGGTAAGTACGCTGCCCCTCCGTAAGCCAGGGGCCTGCTCTCCCCACCGCACAGCTGCACCCTGCCCTCAACTCCCAGGAGCTACATCCTACCGAGGCGGCCCAGCCCGTCCCCACCCGGACCACTCGTGCCCACACAGCAGGGGTGGCAGCCTCACCAATCACACTGCAGAGCAGGCGCAGGCTGGTGGTGTCACCCTCGCCACTGTCTCGGGGATTGTCCTTCCAGGACGGGGGCAAAGGGATACGGAGGCCGATGGGGCGGTGGAACTTCCTCCGGCGTGGCTCCACCGTGACAATGGGGCTGAAGGTTGCCTGGTTCCCCAGCAGCTTGGTCACCAGCTCATCGGGCACGGGCTGTGCCTGCGGGCAGCACGGGTCGGGGAGTCAGGGCCAGCCCCTGCAAGTGCTGGGGTGCAGCCTGGGCCAGCTGCCTGTCCCTGACTGCAGAAGCCCAGCCAGGCTCCAGACTGAGTTCTTGGGGCTCACCTGCAGGGCCAGTCTCACTTCCTTGGTGACGGCAGCGTCTGGGAAGGTGGCCTGTACCATGGGCACCAGTGTGCTTCTCAAGCACCCTCCCTCAGGGCCGATCATGTCACAGACCTGGCAAATCCGGGACATGACCACGAAGTAGAGAGGGAAGTCGGTAGTGACGATGCGGCAGACCCTCTTCTTCTCCAGCTCCTCCAGGCTCTCCAGCTCTGCAAGGGCAGCGCAGCCGTCAGCGTTCACCCCTGCTCCGGGCCCATGGCTCTCACCCACCACTTCGCCTGGTCGCCTGGTGTCAAACCCAAGCCCTGGCAATGCTCACCCTCATCCATGCCATTGAGTAGCTGGTCCATGTAGCTCTCCTCATAGAGGTTGCGGTGCTCCTTCCAGACCGAGCCGTTCTCATTGCGCAGTACCACCAGCTCACGGTCTCCACGCCCGTAAGAGGCAAAGTGGGGGATCTCCACGATGACAGGGCTGCAGATAGGGAAGGAAGTATGCTCACACCCACATGCTGCCACTGGGATCTGCAGGCAGCAAGGTGACTGTGGGCAGAACACCTGACCGCACTACACAGCCACATGAAGGGGGAGACAGGGCACCTCACAGCCTTGTCTCTGGGAAATGGAGCTCTGCACCCAGCAGGCCACTGCTGATCAGGGCTTTCCCCACCACAGCGCAGCCACTGCTCCATCACCCGCCCCAAAATTGCACTGTGCCAGGCCAGAGCTGGGATCACTCCTGCACCAGACCTCCACAAGCAGCAGCTAGCACAGGTCTTGTCCCCAGTCTCCAGAGGAGCCCAGGCCCATCCCCAGCCCTAAGGGATGGTCCTGGTGGGGGCAGCCCCATCTACTCCGTCCCCAGCCTCGCTCACCTGAGGAACTGGGCCCCGGCAGGCCCCAGAGCAATGATCCTGCTGGCCAAGCCCTCCTCCTCAGCCAGATTTGGGGGTGCGGGCAGCTTCTGGGGCTTCACCAGGCGGCAGGTGATGCGGGTTGGTGCGGCGCAGGCGCGGGGTGGGATGACCACACGCAGCCCATGGTGCCGGCTGCCCCGCATGGAGCCGCCGCGGGCATCCACCATGAAGCTCACCAGGAACCTGCCGTGGATGGAGGCGAGGGCAGGTGGGTGCCTTGCAGCCACCCGTGCGCACGCCACACAGGTGCCACACGGGCCGGGCACTCACCCTGTGTGCACGGGGCTGGCCACTGGGCTGATGTTGTCTGAAGTCTCAGTGGCTGGGCTGCTGGGGATCAGAGAGTCCTCATCGAACTCCTTGGAGGGCTGTGTAAGGCAGGGAAGAGCCCCCGTGGGCACAGGGCCCTGTTTGGGGGTGCTGAGCCTGCTCCCCCCTCTGCACTCTCCCAGCCCTGATGAGGCAGCCTTGTACTGCCAGCTTTGTTCCCCCTGCCCACCTCACATTTTAGCTCTGTGCTGACAGGGAAGGAGGGTCCACCTGGCAAAGAATGACCCGGGGGCCATGTCAGGCCATGTCCCGTGCTCACCTCCTGCGGGGACACTGAGGGCGCAGGCAGCAGGGTGACTTGCTCAGCTTCTGTCTCCACAGGTCCTAATTGCTCAGGCTCCTCTGCTCTGGTCACTACAGTCTCAGGTGGAATACAGGGGACCTGTGGGACAGCTGCAGACTCCTCCCTGGTAGGAGAGAGCAGTGACAGCCACTGCAGCGGCAGGCCTGGGCCCCTCAGCTTCCAGCCATCCTGAGGGAGCCCTGGGGCCACGGGGCGAAGGTGCAATCAGCCGCAGACCCACACATGTCCTTGTGCAAGACCAACACAAACCAGCTGTGCCTGCTGCAATGGCTGCTGGGGCTCAGGGATGTACTCCTGGCCTCTGGCTGTCCCTGCCCTGCTGGCATCCCAACCCAACACCAAACTGGTCTCGCATCCCGCTCCCACTCCCTCTCTGCCATCCAGTGCCTCATACATTTGCTCCAGTGTCATCCTGGTCACAAGCTCCAGCATCTCCCTCTTGCCCTCCTGGTCCCTGGGTTCAGGTGTCCTGGGCTTCGGTGCGATCAGCTCCTCCTCTGAAACCAAGAGCTGGCTTAGCATGCAGAGGCAGCAGGACAGGGGAGCACAGAAGCTCAGCCTTTGCCCCCATCCCTGCTCCCACCACTGGCCACACACATTCATCCCCAGACGTGTGGGGAATTTTCCTTCTGACAGAGGCTGAAGCTGTTGGTTAGTGGGACAGGTGCTGTGGTAGCTGTTGGGAGCCTCAGCTGCCAGCTGGACCCTTTTCCACAGCACCCACACACAGAGCAGAGCCTGCTGGGGACACCTCACCACCAGGCACTGCAGACAGGCGTAGGCAGGACTGGGGCCACGTGAAGGACTCACCAACATTGTCAAGTGCATCTGTGCACCTCTAACTGCGGGACAAGCCCAGCCAGCACCACCTGCTGGCCCAGTTAACTCCTGATAAGGAGTCCACCAGGGCTGGGCTTGTGCTAAAGCCCTGCAGGAAGGAGTCCAGCACCTCCCAAAGCAGGAGACCAGCCCTGGTGATGGGGAGGGGACTGCAGCAGCACAGGGACCCTCCAGTGCTCAGCTTCACCCCCGTTGTGGCCAGAGCGGCACGGGGTGGCTGGGTATGGGCACCAGAGCTTGCCACAGAACCAGGTTCCTCTGCCCCCTGGTTGGGGGATAGCCCTGTTCATGCAGTCACACCACAGCAAGCAGCATGGACACGGATGGGCAGAACAGGATGGCAGGGCCTGTGCTGGGTAGCACCAGCCCAGCAACAAGGCTCAGCAGATGGACGTGGCGTGCAGATGGTTAGTGGCCATGGGGTGAAATGGGCCATTGAGCTGGGGTGGGAGACGTGTTTCATACCCATTACTGTGACATGAGCAGTGCCTGCAAAGTAAGAAGAGGCAAAAGTGAGGTCTCAGTGGGAGGGAACAGGAGCAGACCAACTGCAGCCGGGCTGGGAGTTGGTACTGCCCCAGGGAGCACGGTGGGGTGCTCCATGTGCCCAAGGGCTCTCTGCACACCATCCTCGGGGTATGGGGCCACAGAGAGGTCCAGGTATCTCCCCCTCGCACAGCACAGGGGAGCACCTGAGCCAGGGGAAGCAATCCCCGGAGGCTGGTGGGCTCCCCACCTCCTCTCTGAGAGACCCCTGTGTGGCCAGGCAGCTCCCCCCACCCCAGTGCCCATCCCTAGGGCTGCTGGCAGTGGTGCCAGCTCAGCCAGCAGACCTCTGGGGGTGCGACCCGGCTCTGGCCCCTCACCTTCATCCTCTGACACATCCAGAATCTCATCCACAGTCTCTGGGAAGCTCATGCGGTACTTGTCACTGACTGGCTGTGGGACCAGAGGACAGTCAGAGCAGGCCAGCCCTTACTGCAGCGCCGCCCGCAGCTCCTGCCCCCATGCCCGGGCACTCGGGCTGCACTCAGGCAACCTCTGCCCCAAGCAAGACCACAGCCGCTGCCTGGGGCTCGCTGCCTGGGCAAGGACAGCAGACCCCCGCCTGGCTGATCCCAGCCCCAACTCCCCTACACAGGGTCCTGCACCCCACCAGTCCCATACCCAGGAGCTCACCAGGATGTCGGTTTCATCTGTGACAATCTTGAGCACATCTGTGACAGAAATGTAGCCGAGCCGCTTCGCAATGGCCAGGGGAGTGGTGCCATTCTGTGCAAGGCGGGAGGATGGGGTCAGCTGCAGCTGCGAGGGAGCCCAAGCAAGCACCTGAGCTCACCGCAGGGTGAGGAGGTGCAGGCAAGTGCACTTCCTACCGTGCTGATCTCGTTGGGAGAGGCACCGTGCTTCAGCAGCAGCGTCACGACATCCGTGTGGCCCTGCTGTGCTGCCTGGTGCAGGGGGGTGTAGCCCAGCTGCAGGAGAGGACAGAGGGTGCTGCCATCAGCTCTGGGTTCTACTGCCCAAGAAACACTCGCCCCAGGCTTTGCATGGTGCTTCATGCCTAGAGGACAAGGTCTGCCCCTCTACTTTCTGTGGATGTCTGCAGGACCCAGCACCTGCCCGGGGCTGTAGGTGGACTACAGCAGCTTCCAGACATGGAGAAAGGAGAGCTTGGAGCAAGGTGGAGGAGTCATGGGGGCAGGGGCAGGCAAAGGCTTTCTCATCAACCTGCATTCTGTTCCCCAGGGCAGAGGGGTCCTTGGAGCACAGGGCATCACTGTACCTTAGTCTTCGCATTGACATCAGCCTGGTGCTGTAGCAGAAACTTCACCAGTTTGATGTTCCCATAGTGGCTGGCCACATGCAGCGGGGTATAGCCCATCTGAAAGACAAGATCAGGACTCAGCCTGCCCTCAGCGGTGCTTCCTGCCTTTCTGCCTTGGGTATGCTGATTCCATGGGCAAGCCCCCACAGCTGAAGCATGGAACACGTGTGCTGGTGCTGCCTGAGAGCCCAGGACCAGGGCTGAGGCCACACTGCAGACTACACTACATTGTGCCCAGGAAGACAGGGGTGAGCTGTGGGAGCAGGCAAAAAGCATTCTTGCAGCGAGGTGGGGGGAAGAGAAAGAAGAGACCCCAGGACACAAGGATGCCTGCAAGTCGGGGAAGTTCTTGCACAAAGAAGAAAAGCAAGGCTCCGCTTGCAGCAGGCCTATAAGTAGTTCCCAAGTGTTTTTCATCCCAGCCATGACCAACGCACTACTTTACCCTGGTTGTTGCATCCACTGTAACTCTGTGTTTCACCAGAACATCAGCAACTGGCACATGTCCCTCTTGGGCCACAAGGTGGAGAGGAGTCAGGCCACTCTGCAAAAAGAGCAGGTCACCTGCACGGTGGCAGTGGAAGCACTGCAGCTCTACCAGCAGAGCCTCTTAAGTTGGGTTGTCAACATGGCAAATTGGCTAACACTGTGCTCTTGGCAAGGGCCTTGCTGCCTGAATGCAGAGAGGCACTGTGTCTGCTATTGCCTGCCAGGGCGTTCACCTCCGGCCTGGCAGGAAGCACCAGCACAACTTACCTTGTTGCCTAAATCGCCGTTGGCTTGTTTGGAGAAGAGCAGGGCCACCATGTCCGCATGCCCCTCCTGAGAAGCCAGGTGTAGGGGGGTGACTCCCTGCACAGACTCCGCGTTTGCAGAAGCCCCGTACTGCAGCAAGCTGCTGGCCACCTCCATCTGGTTCTGCTTGGCAGCGATGTGCAGGGGGGTGTACCCGTTCTGTGGGGGAAGACCACTGCAGTGCTCAGCAAACGCCAAGCAGATCTGCCAGGACAGGAGGTACCAGCCCACCCATGCAGGACAGGCCTGCCCTTCCTAGCCACCTCCAGAGCTCGGGGACACAGCCTCACGCCTGAACCATCTCCCTGACAGCAACTAGGCCTGCCACTGAGGCCACCTGCCACTGAGCAAATCCTGCTTCTCCGGCCAAATCAGTCGAGGTGCTTCCAAGGCTTTGGGTCCAGCTGGTATAAGCAGCCCTGAGGTTTTCCTCACGTGAATTTCTAGCATGCAGCCACTTGGGGCAGCAAGAGCCAGGGCAGGCAGGCACCTACTGGGACACGCTGGGCGGCCGTGTGGAGCAGGACTCACAGCACACAGCATTAATATTCAGGCAGAGGCCACAGGGCCCTGAGCACCGCCTGCGCTGCGGTGTGCCAGAAGCGGAACAGACACCCCTTGCCCGCAGTGACGTGGACTGTCGGTGACGCAGACGGAGGTGGATCAGCAGCAGCACCAGCTGCCCTGATGCCTGCCCAGCAGGTCTGCTAGAAGCCACACAGGGGAGAGGGGAGAGCCAGATGGGGAGAGCTGGCACTGGTGGCTGCTTGTCTGCTGGGAGGTTGCAGCTTCTGCAAACAATGTGGAAATCAGGACATAAGGCCGCTGGGCTGCTCCACAGGGAAATGCTCCCCATGCCCAGGCAGAGCCTGAGATGCTCACAAGCTGCTGCTTTTTTCTGACTCATGGCTTCCCAGCTGCATGCAAACATTCGCCTGTGGTTTCCAAAACTGCCAGACCGCAGCGCTGCTCAGCAGGACTTGCCATGGAAACACGTCCCCTCCCCAACAACAGCCACCAGGCTGCCAGCAGGGAACGTCCCTGACACAGCTGCTCTGTGGGAACAGGATGCCTGCTCAGCACCCCTGCCGGTGCAGGAGATGGGCCAGCATGAGCAGTTGGCATGGAGGGCCACAGGGGTGGCTGGCGGGTGTCACAGCTGAGGGGTGACACAGGACATGGCACAGCCACCTACAGCTAGAGTGCACTGAACACACACACAACATCCCCTCAGAGACAGGACCGCGTCCAGTCTTACCCAGGCTGAGCTGTGTGGGGAGCTCCCCTTGGGAAGCAGCAGCTTGACAATCTCCAGGTTGTTGTGGTGCACAGCCACATGCAGTGGGGTCAGGCCATTCTGCAGAGGGGGAGAGGGTGCAGAGTGGTGAGACAGAGCCTCTCCCCACACCACTCATTCCTCCCACAGCCCCAGAGCAACCCTCACCTTTCCTGCTGCGTTAGGGTGAGCGTCACGTGCCAGGAGCAGCTCTGCCACATCCACCTTCCCATACTTGGCCGCAACGTGGAGAGGGGTAAATCCTTTCTGAGGAGAAAGGCAGCCCATCACAGGGTGTACAGGGATGACAAGGAGAATGCTGGCACAAGCACAGGGAGGGGTGCTGCAGCACAGGAGGAAGCTGCCCCTTCTGTGACAGGGACGCCGTGCCGCCAGCCCCCCCAGGCACAGCTCGCCTACTGTAGAAGCAGCCGCAGCAGCCTACCTTGGTCATGCAGGTCTGGGAGGCTCCCTTCTCCAGCAAGGCCAGGGCTGTGTCCACATGCCCCTCTCTGGCTGTGATGTGCAGGGGCGTGTGCCCTGCTGTTGTTGCCAGGTTGGGGTTTGCATTGTTGTCCAGAAGCAGTTTGACCATGCCGGTGTGGCCAATGCGTGCAGCGCAGTGCAGAGGAGTCTGGTCATCCTGTGAGGGAGGCAGAGAGGCTGCTGCTGGTGGGCCTAGACCTGTCCCTTCCCTGGCCCAACTTCTGATGCTCCACAGCCCCTGGCAGGCAGGGCCCTGGACAGACGACAGCAAGCACCCAGCACCAGCTGTTCCCAGTGCTGGACTGGCACACGGGATCTCCCTGCCTACCTTGGCCTTGGCGTTGGCTTTGGCTTTGTTCTGCAGCAGGTACTTGGCCACATCTGTGTGCCCAGCTCTGGCTGCCATGTGCAGGGGCGTCTCCACTTTCTGCAGCAAGGACAGGTTGAAGTGGTGAGGCCATGGGAGGGGACATGCCTTCCTGCAGTCATTCTTCTGGTCCGAGTGTAGGAAAGCAGTGCCCCCAGTTTGTTCTAGCCCCCGGTGTTTCCTCCTGACAGCAGAGGTGGTGGTGGTGGGGAGGAAGGAGGGAGAGGGGGCACCAGGCATTTCCCAGGAGAGCAGAGAGCGGGATGTGGGCAACCTTGACCTCCTGCTGCACCCCCCATAGTGAGCCCCCACAGCCCCAGCCAGGCCAGGACTCACCACATTGGACACATTAGGAGACGCTCCGCGCTGCAGCAGGGTCTTAACAATGGGCAGGTGCCCCATGAAGGCAGCCACATGCAAAGGGGTCAGGCCAGACTGCGGAGAGAAGGGGGTCAGGACTCCTGATGGGGGCTGACGGTCTCACCAACACCTCTTCCTGTGCTCCCACCCCCGGGCATGCTCTGACACACAGGCAAACCCCATGTCTCCCGCCAGGCCCCCAGCAGCCCCGAGGTGAGCTGAGGGCAGCACGAAGAGCTGCTGCCCCCTGCAGCTGCCCGCCCTGCAGGAAGCAGGCTGTGGGGAGATGCTGCCAGGAGCAGCAGGTCCTGAGCTGCAGAGAGCTCTCAGCCGCGAAGAAGAAGACGCTGGGGGTCAGCAGAGGCAGCAAGCTGTCCTCCCCTGCAGCGCTGCCTGTTGTGCGCAGACAGCAGCAGAAAAGCTGGGGCCGGCCTGCAGCCCACCCACCTCTGTGACAGCGTCGATGGAGGCTCCTGTCTTCAGCAGCAGCTCCATCACGCGGATGTGGTTCTTCTTGCAGGCGATATGGAGGGGCGTGAAGCCATTCTGTAGACAAACCAGCTGATGGTCAACTGCAGGCACACTTCTCCTCCTCCTCCTTTTTTTCTCCATCCCCAGCCCCCTCCCTCCTTTTCTGATCTTTTGCCTGCCCCTCCTTGCTCACCAGGGCTCTGGAGTTGGGCTTGGCCCCCTTCTCCACCAACAGCTTGGCCACACGGTGGTGGCCGCAGTGTGCGGCCACATGCAGCGGCGTTAGGTGGTCCAGCGTGATGTCGTCGATCTCAGCACTGTACTGCAGGAGCAGGCGCACGCAGTCCAGGTGGTCACCCTGTGCTGCCATGTGGATCGGCGACAGGCCATTCTGTGACCGTGGAGCAAGGCCTCAGGGCTGGGCTGGGGGGCACTGGGCGTCTCACAAAGCCCTGCTGCCCCCTGGGCCACAGCTCTGGGCAGGAGGGACACGGTAATCCCAAGCTGCTGCCGGAGAGGAGCCCCCAGGTGCCCCACTGCGACTTACAAGGGAGCAATGCTGAGCAGGGGGCAAGACGTGAAGAGCTGCTGCCATAGGGCAGGCTGTCCCCAGGCCACCCCCTTCCCAGGGCACGCAGCCCTTCAGCAAAAGGCTCCAGTGAGGAGGTCTGGAAGTTCCTTGCCCTTGGTGACTAAAAGCTCAGCCCTGGCCCAGCCACAGAGAGCATCCAGCAACTGCACACAGCTTGTGACCCCTTCACCATCCCAGGGCCTGACACCAAGCACAACCCCACAGGGTCCCATGGGCACCTTGGTTTTGGCTTGAATGGGAGCCCCATGATCCAGCAGGATCTCTGCAATTCGCACATGTCCATTGCGAGCTGCACAGTGGAGAGGGGTAAGCTCGTCCTGGGGAGAGAAGGGTTCAGAGGCTCAGCATGGGCAAAGAAAGGTCAGGAGAGAACAGAGACTTGTGACTTGTTTGTAAAATAAGGCAAAAGTGAGCTCGCCCTTGGTCTCCAAGGCACACCAGCCATGCATGCAGCCTCCCCTCAACCTGTGCAAGTAGCACTGAAAGTGCACCAGAGACCTGCGGTCATGCCCCAGCACGATGTTCACAGGGTACGTGCTGGGGAGCACAGCGCAGCAGTGCTCAGGCACAGGGAGCCTGCGGATGGAGACCTGTGCACTTGCTGGTGCTTCGGAAGGGCTCTCACCTTGGTCCTCGTCTCTATCTGGGCCCCACGATCCAGCAGCAGCCGTACCATGATGATGTTGCCTCGACGGGAGGCTATGTGCAGGGGAGTGATCCCATTCTGACAGAAGGAAGGGGAATCTGTTAAAGGGAGCACCCCCTTCTTTTTCCCCTGCAGGGCTGCCAGGAAGCATGGGGCAAACAACAGAGGGCAGGAAACAGCGAAATCCCTGCCCAGGGATGGCTGGGCCAGGGGGTGGGCACCTGCCCCCGTCTCCAGTTGTGAACAGAAGCTGCACAGGGCTCACAGAAAAGTGCCAGCTTGTGGGCTTGTCTACACCCATGTGACTGGAAATGGCACACCAACTACAGGGGCATAAGCTCTGCCCTGTGGCAACACCAGCTTTCCCTCGGCCTGGACACAATGTCCCAAGAGTACAGCTGTGACAGAGGTGAGATGCAGTAGAAAAGTCCCATGCTGCTTATTAATGGCCAACCCTCAGACAGGTACCAGCGTGCTATCTTCTGCACAGTGCCACCTCTCCAAGGGACCCTTGGAGCTGTTCACCACGTGGAAGGGAGTCACAGTATCCTCCCCTCGCGCTGGGGCAGTGCCAGTTCCAGCAGCCACACCACTTCGCACTCACCTGGGGTGTGAAGTTGACACTGGCTCCACGGTTCAGCAGTAATTGGGCCACACTGAGATTCTCGTAGTGGGCTGCAATGTGCAAGGGGGTAAATCCAGTCTAGGGGAAAGAAGGAGGGATCAGCCCAGCCAGACACATGCTCCCTGCTGAAAGGATGGATAAATACAGCATACCAAGCTGCTGTTCTCCCTGGGGATGTGGAAAAGCTCCCAGATACGGGGTGGGAGAGCCACACACCTTGGAGAGGACGTCAGCATTGGGGTCATTCTGCAGCAGCACGGCGGCTGTGCGGGTGTCATCGTTGCGGGCTGCAATGTGCAAGGCGGGCAGGCGGACCTTACCCTTTGTCCCATAGTTGATAAGGTGAGCAACCACATTCTCATGTCCCTGCTGCAGAGCCACAGCTAGTGGTGTGAACCCATCCTGAAAGAGAGGCAGGTGAGAGGGGGAGAGCCGAGGAGCCACACCAGCATCTGGCACATCCAAGAGCAGCCCCTACAAGCAAGGCTACAGCGTCCTCCCCAAGGACCTCACCTCTGTGGCTACGTTCTGGTTGGCTCCATTTTCCAGCAGGAACTTGACAACTTCCAGGTGGTTTTCCTGTGCTGCCATGTAGAGGGGTGTGAAGCCTTTCTGCAAACAGAGTCGTGCACCTCAACACAACCCTTCTTCCAGATCCTTGCAGATCTACACCCCACCAACAGCCACCCCCTCAGCTCATTGAACTGGGGGAAAAGCGCACACAGTGTGAGAAAAGTAAAAATCTAGTGGCAACATTGGAGCAATTGGAAAGCAGGAGCCCAAGGCACCCACATCCAGAAAGAACCAGGAGATGCTTTTCAGCAGTCAACCCATAAAACATTGCCTTCCACTCCCTGCCTCTACACTCCCTTAACTCTGGGGGTATTTTTCCCATCAGGCACACATCGAAGGGCTTGCAGCCCCACCAGGTCCACGAAAGAGTGAACAAAGGAGGCATGGTGATCATACATGCAAGGGCTGCAGGAAAACTCACAGCTGTGTCTGAGCATCACCCATGAGTCTTCCCAGGAAGGGTTTAGTATGCTTGTGCATGCTCCCTTGGACTCCCACCAGAGAGGGACTCATCTCCCATCTCTCTCAAGCCTCCCCACCCACTCACACCCTCGTGGTCCTTCGTGAGTTTGGCAGAGCAATCCTTGACCCTGAACAGGACTAGAGAAACTGCAAAGGGCTGCTCAAGTACCCACGCAGGGCACAGTTCTCACATGAGGCCACCACCACCACACATGCTGGGGGCTTTTCCCACCCAACCTATGTTACTCTACCTGTGACTGCGCGTTGACATTGGCCCCATAGTTCACCAGTTCCCGGACCACGTCCTGTTGCCCAGCCAGGGCAGCAATGTGCAGGGCTGTGTTTCCCTTCTGAAAGACACCACAGGGCAGCACTCAGGGGCTGGAACAACCCATTTGGGAAAAGAGGGGCCTGACATGTATACTAACACAGACGGAAACAGGGCTGCTGCCATTTGGCAGCATCTGGCCGGGTTAGGACCATGCAGCTCGAGCTCCATGCCCCATCCCTGCTGTAGACTTATATTTGCTGGCCAGGGAAGAGAATGATCTCACATTTCTCATGAAGTTACTGGCAGCAAAAGCTGCATGCATTGTCAGGCTCTGCAAATCGCCAGCACCAGGGGATGAGTAGGGGAGGGAAGAAGGGGGAGCTGAGCTGGCAGCCTTCAGGCAAAACTGCAGAGTGTGCCCTGGGAGCCAAGGCATCCCAGCAGAGCTAAGGGATATGCAGGCCAGAAAATGCAGACACAGGCTATTCCAACTTGTGTCTTGAGGTGGTGGGGGCAGAATACCAGACTCTGCTCCACACCCCGAGTCTTGCCAGAGCACTGGGGAGATGGCACGCCAGGCCCACTCCCAGAGCCCTTTGGACAGTGCCAGAGGCTGCTCATTTTTCAGCCCAGCTTGCTTGTGCCTTTGTCTCACCTGTCACACAGTGAGAGCCACACCTTGTCATGGTGATACAGGGAGGCAATGATCCATGGAGCTCCAGAGCTCTCAAGGCTTGCTACAATGGCACCAAGACCACACCAGTTATGCAGTGCACGGGGGCTGCCCTGGGGCAGCAAGGGCTGATGTAAGCGGGCAGCCAATGTGGAGAGGCAAGGACAGCACAAGCACAGGTTGTGGCTTCTGTTACTATCTTCTTGAGCTTGTAGTAGCCCTTGTGGCCCCCAAGGGACAGAGGCTCGGGCAGAACCTCTCACTCACTGGGAGCGAAGGCAGGTCCTGGCCCCCCAGCCCAGCAGCACTGCCCCCAGCACAGCCTTCCGAGCAGCGAAAGGCAACCAGCACAACTCACTGCCCATCTGCCACTGGCGTCTGGCAGCAACAGCAAACCGTGGAGTAGTGACCAGCGTGACCAGACTCCATTCTCCTCACCTTGGTCGTTGTCTCCAGAACGATCTCCTTGTGCAGCAGCTCCACCACCATTTTCACATGGCCCTCCTTGGAGGCCAGGTGCAAGGCATTCAGCCCGTTCTGGAGGGAGCAAAGGTGGGAGAGGGGCATTAGTCACACAGTGGGGCTGAGGCTCTCCAGGGAACCGTCTGCCCTGAGCTCCTGTACAGACTGGACTGTGAGCATTTGGCCTGTGCTGGAGAGGGCTCTGGCTACCGGGAGCAGGACTCATTGTCCTGCCCTCGAGCCCTGCACTGGCATCAGCACAACAGCCACAGTCGGCTCCATGCTGCCAGGGGAACTGCACATAGCCCTGCTGCTGAGCTGCTGATTAATGTAGAGGTTTCCCCATGAGCAAGAAGTGCAGCCCCTGTAGACTGTTTCCTATGGCTGGACGTCCCCATCTCTCAGTGGGTGTGTGTGGCCCCACAAACACTGTCTCAGTTGACACATCCCTGATGTCAACTCTTGACTCCACTTCAGTGGCTTTCCGGAGATGTCCATCCTTGAGATCACTCGCCCACAGTGATGCTTTCCACAGCTAAAACACAGAGCTGAGCTCTCTGTATGGCTCAGAGTGAGGAGGATGCACACACTGTGTAAGTGTGCGTGCAAACCTTAACATTTAACATTTACACAGACAGAAGTGCAGTGAGCAGCTCTGCCTAGGCCAATGGTTTTATCCAAGTAGCAGCTCAATTTAACTCATAACAGTTCAGGAGCTTCCAGTCTAGCAGCTAGCTTTACAGACTGCCCACCAACGGCTCCATCCTGCTGTTCATGCCCAGCATAGGGGCTGCTTTGCTCCCTTGGCACTGAACTGTAGTAAAGGCTGCAGGGGAAGCATTGGCTGTGCCACTGCTCAAGCTCTGCCTGCTCCTAGAAGCTCTCAACCAATGCAGGTGACTTCTTGGGAAGGTCTCTGCAGGTGCCCCAGTTTACCTCTCCTTTTTCCTATACATGAAACCCCTGGAGCACAGGGCTGGAGAATGCCCTTGGAACATCCCTGGGCTGTCAGAAGGCAGGGTCAGGCGAGCCAGCACCCCAGAGGCTGCCGAAATAGCTTCTGCTTCATTATTTCTGACTCCCTCTTCCACTTCCCAGATGTGAACAGAAGGGCTGGGATATTTGCTGGCAAAGACGTTAAATATTTGCAGGCACTTTCAAATGGCACTTTTTTCCCCACAAGGGAAAAGTGCCTTGCTTCTCCCAGATGGATGCATTATGCTTACTCACCCCTGTGCAACTCGCTCACATGGCAGAGAGCCACCAGCTCCCTGGGAGCACACAGTCCTGCCCAAACACTCCACCTCCTAACCATCTGTTTCAGCTTCTGTAGAGTACTGGAAGGTCACGTCACAGAATTGCTTCATCCCCACCTGAATGCAGGTAGGGGCACAGAAAATTCCAGGGTAAGCTCCAGTTTCAACCTTCAGCACTCCAGTTAAACTTACAACAGCTCCCAGAGTGGGTTATCATATTGTAAAAGGTTTTCTACCTCCCTCTTGCTCAAGACATCAGCCCTCCAAGATCACAGTTGGTGTCACGAATTTGTTTGATTTGCACAGCCAGCAAAAACATACATATTCACGGGCTTCTTCAGCACACCAACTCCAGCATTCCCTGGAGCCCCAAGCACAAGGGGCCTGCTGCCCAGGGGGAATGAAGTGGGGATGCTGCAGCACGCACAGAACAGGGCCACTGAAAGGAAACGGTCCCCAGCCAGGCCTGGCTACACACAGACCGTCACCTCGGTCCAGCCCAGCTTCTCTGACTGGGACACACCTGCACAGCTCCATTCCCGTGGTTGCTGGCACCCTCACCTCCCTGAGCTCACGACCTGGATAAGTGACCACAGACACACGCACTTTTTCCCTGTTACACTCATGCATGCAACAAAACATACAGAGGGCAAGACTGTGGATGCTGAGCTGCTCTCCTGAGCACCTATGTCCTTTTACACAAAGGAGTCTTAAATAACCTTTTGAAAGCTGAAAACCTGCAAGGAATCATTATTCTCTGGCCTTACAGTGCTAAGCGCGATGTTTACAGAAGACTGTTTCCCAGTGGCCCGTTGATATTTGAGCTTCAGGAACAATGCAGGCTGTTTTGCACATTTGCTTCAGCTTGACAGCTCATCTGACCCAAAACCGCCAAGGGCTGTGTTTGATTTGAAAGGTGCTGTATTCTGCCGCAAACGCTTCCCAGAAATCCCAGGCACTGGCTGGCAATGCGACAAACAGCCCTGCAGAAAAGCGCAAGAGATGGGACTTTGCACCCAGCGAGGTCGTCCACATTGCTGTGCCTCATTTCAGAATTTGGCCCTGATGCAGGCCCTGCCCTGAGCTTCCCATCAGGACTGTGGCTGGCCACCCCAGCAGGGACCACCTCCTGGCACCCTTCTGACCACTGCTGGCACGGGTCGCAGCAGCAAGGTCTGCTCAGCCTCAGCCTCCAGCTCTCCACAGGTGAGAGGGAAGTGTGCATGGGTTCGGCACACAGGAGCGGCGGGTGATGAGGGCACTGATGCAGATGGCAACAATGAAGAGGACGGAACTGGCAGAATGAAGATCAGATGGCATGTCAAGGTCTCTGCACATGTGTAAGAATACAGGACCTGTGGGATAGGTCTGACCACATATATCCCTCTTTATTCTATACAGGACATGTGAGGTTGGACCTTTCCCACAGGTCTGATATTCCTCAGAAGGAAACCCCAAAGTGCCATCTAACCTCAGGGAGATGGCAGGAACCCGCGCAAAGACAGCATCACTGAAAGAAGCACCTCATCATGCTGCGGCCTGATGCTCTCTGTCAAAGTGTTAAACCACCTCACCAGCTGCAGAAATCTGGCTGGAAGCAGGACTCATACCAGCGGATGGAGGCAGCTGATGACTGACCTCTGGGTGAGGAAGAAATTCAAAGCTATTGTCTTTAGCTCGTGGATGGCTGTCTCTGTTCTGATTCCATGCAGAGCCCTCTCTAGACCCATCTATTTGTCTGCACTAGCAGTACCCAAGCCGTGGACGTAAAAATCCTTCCTCTGCTTTTAGGGCTGTCATCGGTAGTGAGTGAACATCCTTGGCGTGCTCTGCGTGTGGAGGCTCCCCTCTCAGAAGGTGTGGGTAAGCCTGGCCACGCACAGCCACCCTGCTCCTGCCCCTCTCCTCTGGACAGCCACAGTACCCCACTGAGCAAAGCCAGACGATTTCTACCGCCAAGCTCTGCTCCAGCCTTTGCACGCATGGGGCATGAACAAGTGTAGCACACAGGGCCACGTCCTCAGTCCTTCATGGGGAGGAGCACAGCACCAAGAGAGCCCAAGGAAGCAGCAGCTGGGTTTCATGAGCGGGCCAAATCCCCAAATGAAGCACAGCAACTTGGGAGATCCTGCCAGGTACGAGCATATCTGCTCAGTGATGAGTGCCAACCAAGTTCCTGCAGCCCTGTGCGAACAGTGTGTCACTTGGCCTCTCCTCTTTTCAAACCCTATACATCTCCAAAACGGTTGTGGGGTCAGAGCCTTGAGCCCACACATGGGAGCCCAAGGGAAAGCTCATTTTTGGAGGGCTGAAACAGAAAGTTTTCTAATTCTTTTCCATTCAAGACCCATCTGATCTAAATCCCATATGCCCATGCAATCCTAGGAGTTTTTGAGATTATCTGGATGCTGATTATCCACCGATAATCCAGGTAACACATTGAGGAACAAAATGAGAGACATCACGAGCTTTCCCCAAGCCTCCTCTAGTGCCCTGCCGAGGAGAATGCAAGCTGCAACATGCCCCAGAGGCCTGCAGAAGCCCAGCATTTCTGCACACCACTGTCAGCCAGAAAAGAAAAGGAGACAGAGACATTTCCTGGGGCAACCTGTCTGCAGTAACTGCACCGGCCACTGCAGTGCACATATCATAGCTTTAAACCACACTTGGCCTGGGGACTTGATACTGAACCAGGTGAAGGTCCATTTGTGCTACCTGCTGAGGCAGCCTGCCCAGCATCACTGCTGCTCTGGGAAGTAGCTGACAGTGCTGTCTGTCCGCTCGCCCTGCTCGGCCCAAGCCCCCTGAGTCTCCCTGCAGCACCTACCCTGATTCAGGCTGAGCCACTTGCATTTGGCAGCTGCACAGATACGTCAGTTATGTGCAAGCCATTCCTCTGGACTGTCAAATATGTACAAGCCTGCAGATCTTTCTTGTGGCAGAGCTGTCCCTGCTCTGAGCTGGGGGGGGGGCTCCACCCGCCCAGCATCTCCCATGCCACCGAGACTGGAGTTTTGCAAGCATCCTTTGCTTGTGTGCAGCTGCAGCTTCTGGGAATCTGAAAGCCCAAGCATTAGAGATAACCCCAGGAGTGAGTCCTGCATGGTGCTACGCTCTTCTCTCTGCCCTCTGACAAACAGCTGAGCCTCTCCCAGCTGTCCCAGTCACCGATGGCCCCGAAGAAGCCTCTGCTCTCCTACCTGCCAATGCACTTTGCTACCCTCCAGACAGCACTGCCAGGCACCCTGGGTCTTCAGCTTTTGCAGTTCTCCCTGTCCCAGAGACCATGGGTCCAAAGCTGTTCCCTGCCCAGCAGCAGCCACAGGCTGGGGGCTGCGCGGAGCCTCTTCCAAGCAGAGCCTGCCCAGGACAGCTGCCATACAGCAGCAACCGAGGCCAGTGATCCAGGCCCGTCTCCTTTGGGTTTTTAAACTTGCTCTGCCACAGTGTCTGCCTGCCCACTTGTACTCTGCTCCATGCCAGGATCAGGGCAGGTGCTGCCAGAGCAGGGCCAAGCAACCAGGCAGCCACGGGGCACCTCCCTGTCCCCATCCTTCAGGGAAGAGTAAGGAAGGGATGCGGTGGCTGTCACCTGGGCTGGGCAGAGCCACCGCACGGCATGTTTCCACATGAGCGAGAGGTGGTACCAGAACCCCTTTGGGTTTCACCTACCTGGTTACAGGTGTTAATATCTACCCCATTCCTGAGGTGATCCAAGGCTTTGTCCAGATTCCCAGATCTTGCAGCTCTCAGGAAACTGGTCGCAGCATCGGCCTTTGGGAAAGAAAGAATAACCATGAGGCTTGGGCTCATCTCCCCCATCACTGGCATGGGGCCACCTTGGCCCTTGGCTGCAGAGCATGTGGCTACAGAGACCAGGCAGGACAGGCAGAGGCTGGGCAGGTGGAGGTGGACACTGCTGGGACAAGCTGAGATGCTCCAAATCTGATGGGATGGGGCAGGGCTGGAAATGGAGCTCAAGGTGGAGAGCATCCTCGAGCAGGGGCAGGAGAGCCACGTGGGGCCATGGCTCATCCCAGCGCTGCTGGCAGGGCAGGGATGACACTGTAAGGGGACCGCTGCAACTATGGCAGCCTCCCTTGGCCCAGCAAATGCTTGTATCCTGGCTGAGAGCGAGCAGCGATGGACAAGCACTAGAATGCAGCTTTAGTGAACCTGCCTTTGCTGTCCTCCAGAAACCACTGGGAAGCCACAGTGTCATCGGGGACAATGACCCTGACTGCACATGCTGCAGCCATGAAAACTGCAACAAGGTAGTGCTTCCCTGCACCACTGAGACAGCCACCTCGGCAAGGTGCAGCAATACTTTTAGCAACACTATTTAGTGGTTAAGGCAGCAAATGAAGACCACGAGATGGCTCACCAAAAGCTGGATAACTACAGGGTGGAGATGCAGTGACAGTTCTGTGTGGCTGGGACCATGAGCTGGTGACTGCCTGCTAGGTGCAGCCCAAAGGGCTCTCTGCAGCACGGAGCCATGAGACATCTGTGGCATGGCAGCAGGACACACGCCCCTGCCCTCCGCTCTGTTAGAAAATCAGAGCCCCTTTCTTACCCCTCATGCTGGAGTCCCCAAGGGACCTCCTGTGCTATGTGAGCATACGTCCTGCCAGAACTAGCCACCCTTCGGCACCCACAGCCCAGCTGTGGAGGAGCATCCAGGGTTAGTGAGCTCCTGGGACAGGCGCAGGAAGCAGCGCAGCCTGAGGACAGCGCTGGTGGCAGACCTAGGCAGGATGGTGCAGGAGCTGGGCTCAGGACCTCTGTCCTCCCAGCCTCAGCCATTCCAACTTGGAAACCGGAGCAGCACCACTTGGCTGCCTCCAGCCATCCTCCATCCTTTCTGCCCTCATCCTCCAACCCAGAGATGCAGCCCATGGCAGGGCCCACTGCCCTGCTACGCCCTGAAGAAGGAAGGCCCACAGACAGGGTGTCCTGACCCCCCACGCAGGACCCAGCTGTGGCTCCCATAGGCGCTGGCTGAGTGCCACGGCCCTGTCCAGGACAAAGGGACAGGTGGAGGAGGGCAGCGCTGCCATGCCCTGTGCTGGCGTGCAGCCTCTGCGTGCCGGGGAACACGTGCAGCAGGCATGCCCTCAGCCAGCTGGCACTGTGTGCTGCCACCCCAGAGGAGAGCCCTGCCCGTCTGGGAGGAGCCCTCAAATACACATCAGGGCTGCCAGCCCTGTGGAGGGCTGCAAGCACACAGGAGACACACCGGGGCACCTCGGTGCTCTCTGCTCGTTCGTGCTGATCCGCTGTAAGAGGCAGAGGACAGTGCTGGCACTGCCCTTAGAAGTGCACGTTGGCGCCTGGATCCCAGTGAGGAAACACTGACAGCTTCAACCAACAGGTTGAGTGCAAAGAGCTTTTCCAACTTCAGACCCTGCTGGAAGCCTCTGCATCTCAGGTCAGGACCCCAGCTATGCTGCAGGCACACCAGCACAGACCTTCGGCAGCAACCCCCTTGGAAGTTCCAAGCACAGCTCAGCCAGACTCTCCCACCCACAGGACACGCATGGAGCTGCGAAGATTAACATGGTAAGACTTGACAGGCTCTGGCAGCAAAGGAGCTCCCAAAGCCCCAGCACGCCCAGCAGCGGAGACCACAAGCAGGAAGCAGGCAAAAAAGCAAAGCAGAGCTCTGTGCACGAAGGAGAAGTGCATTGTATACTCACAGCCACGTCTGGACGGGACCTGCCCTTTCGTGCTGCCATAGTCCGGCACCTCGGCTGAAACCTGAGCCTGGTGTCCCCTCTCCCCCTCCTTGGTTATCTACTCCCCAGCTTTGAGAGAGCCAGTAAGTTACATTGCATTCTCTCTAAAAATACCATCTTACTCCTTGCTCCAACGCAGACCCTGCAGGGATCGCCAGCCGCTAATGGAATTTGTTCATTTTCTCTCCATTATTGTGTCAGACAGGATATTTAATAGCAAGCTGCCTGCAGAAAACAGATGCCTGCTGCCAAGCACAGGGAGCAGGTCAGAGCTGCAGAGAACACCTTGGGAAGGGCAACACCAAGCAGCCCCACAGACATGCCCAGGAGCCCGGCATCTCACAGGTAACACCCACCCTGAAGCAGAGGGGTGGTGGGACCCTCCTGATGGGCTCAGGCTTGGGTGCTTCAGAGCGAACACCCCCCTGCTCACTGGGACCAGCTCAGGGTAGCGCAGAGAACTACAGGGTGCCAGACACCAGCAGCCGGGTGGCACAGGCAGCCAGAGAAAGGGGAGCTCAGCTCTGATAGCAAAAGCAGAGGGAAGAGACCTGCAGTCATGTTGCCTTCCTGAAGTCCCCGTGCACGCTGTGACTACCTACCCGTCACTCAGGGGAACTATTTCACAACAGCTCGTGTTACTTTTGGGTGTCACAGCCAGCCTGACAGCACGAGATTAGGAAGGGAATTTAAGCATATATTGGGTCACTGCCCTCTCCTTTTTGACAAAAAGGAGCAGTGACAGCAAGAAATGCAGAGACCCTCTGGACATAAGCGTATGTGCGTATCAAAAAGATGCGCACACATCCCAGCCAGCACAACATGAATGCACCTAAATGCAGATGCGCTCACACTGCACAGTCACAATCCACGGATGAGCACGAAGCGTAGCACAGGCACGCCACATGCACCCACTTGGTATTTGTGCACGCATTGCTGCACACACACAGTCTCTTGCTATCCGTGTACCCCAGCATGTGCAGCAAGTGCTTCCAGATCAAAGAATGCCCCCAGTGGTTTTCCTTTTTTGTTGTTTGTAGTGTTTCTTTCCATTCACCTTTGCTTTCCCAGCAATTTTCCAGGAAGGAGTTATTCTAAGAGGAGAAAATAAACTTACGTATTTGTCATTGTGCACTTCTTGCACTCTCTCACAACTGCTAAATCCCGCACATAGGTGCTGTGTGCCACAGACTTGTGGATGTTCAAGCTGTGAAGTAGCAGGATGCTGCTTACAGCAGTTCCCAGAGGCAGAAGTCCAAAGATCTGGACTTTGCAAAATGTTCAAGACCTGAAGTAAAAACAAGCACAGTGCGGTGGGCTGTGCTTTTCTTCTCCCCTTCCCTTTCTCTTTCAGGCAACAGCTCCCCTTGTCTCCTGACAATCAACCTTTTCCCTTTCTCTCCCCTGGCCCTGACAGGAGGCTTCCTCGATCCCTATTCACAGATGCCTTCCCTGCCTGCAAAGCCCTGCCCTGTGCTACATCACTGCCACCATAGCAATGTCCCAGTGCCTCTTCACTCCAACAGCAGCCTGGGCCTGACCAAAGCCCCTCCACTGTAGCTGTGCCTAAGGCAATATGCAAAGTGGATGTTCTGCCAAACCAGAGGTTCAGGCTGGATTTCAAGGGCTGCAGTCAGAGGTTCAGTAATCTTGCTTTGTTTGTCTTCAGTCCACAGTTGGAGCTCTGCTCTAATCTCTTCGGGCAGTGCCATCGTTCTCACTCCCACCCTGGGAGGAGCTCCACCAGCTCCTTCTGCGTATTGCTGATAAAGGAAGGGAGGGTCTCAACATTGCCTCCTTCCATGAAAAGTGGCTACATCTGTCAGGAACCCACTCAGCACACGCTGCTAAATGCTGCACATAGATGATTCCCAAGTGCAAACGAGTTCAGAAGCTGATGCTGCTATCACTGTTTTCTGGGCCAGCAGGAAGCAGGCAAGCAGCAAGTTGCCGTGCTGTTCCAGACTGGTGAAAGGCACACATGCATCCCACTACACTGCACTCTTCACCCTGTCTGCCCACTTGTCTCTCCTGTTTACAAGTCTTCTGCTGGAGCGGCAAGGCAGCCTGGGCAGGGACTGCAAATACTTTGTTGTTTATTCAGCACCCAGCAGGAGGAAGGGGCTGAGCTGGCTGCTTGCTGGGTAGCTCCGGAGGAGGTGGGACCCCTTCACTGCAAGGATGTGCATGCAGATTGATGGGACTGCTCGGGCCCATGTCTGGCTGCAGACATGGCCAAAGATGCTCAGAGAAAGGGACTGGGCACCCTTTCCAGCAAGCCCATGACTCCAGCAGTCCCCAAAGAGAAGCCCTGCCCAGTTAGAGGCTGCTAGGATCCACTGGCCCTTCCCCCTGCCTGCTGAAACAAAGTGCTTTGACTTCAACCAGCTGATTCCAGGTGATAACCTAGAGCCCTTCTCATCAGATTGGAGTCAGTCCTGCAAACTAAAACAGTTGCTAATATTAAGCGCAGTCAGAGATGGATCCTACGGTCTCTCTATGAAGATCAGGGAAGATCAGGAAAATTGAATCAGGGATTCAGCTCAGAATACCCAGAAAGAGAAACCGCACTGTCTGCTGTACAGGAACTTTCTTCCCTATCTGCATTCACAGAAGCTTGATACTCCCAGTGGTGTCTGCAGTGGGTACAAAACCTACTGTCAGGTTTCTGCCTTCTGGGTGGAAGAAAGCATTCAGCAGAGCACAGCATCTCCAGAGAAGCCATTGGAGCAAAGCCTCAGGCGGGCTGCCAGAAGAGCAGAGAAGAGGCTACCAGGCACATACTGCAAACCCAGATGAAAGAGAAAAGCAAAAGCCTTGGGAAAGCTCATCAGATAAAAGGATATATGCCCAAAACCTATACTCTCACCATCCTCACCCCTGCCCACATGATTTAGGGCAGGTCTGCAGACTTTAATAGGACTGATGAGAGTGAAGACACCAAGAGGTCATCCCTGGAAGGCACCTGCCACGTGAGCTTCCTCTCATTTCATGCAAAACCCTGAGTAAACCCCTTGTCCATGTTCCTTTCTTTTGAGTGGAGATTTCACAATACTCCAGGCCTCCCTAGGGCACATACCACGGTTCAACAGATCATCACAGGTCAAAGACTGGTAAGGGCAGCAGAGACCCCCAGTGACAAGAGTGCAGGAGTGGGGGCACAATCATCTTGCATGCAGGAGAATCTGACCATGCAGAAAGCAAGAACTCTGCGCATGTTCCTGCAGCGAGGGGGCTGTTAGAGCTGAAAGAGAACTCAGCACAACTGGCAGAGCAGAAATCACAAAGTAAAGGAAATAGGGCCCCTGACAGGTTTGGGAGAAGGGAGGCAACTTGTCTGTTAGTTTGAGCTTGGAAGGTAGTAAAGAGGAGGCAAGTTTTCAGGTGCAGTCACCTGGCCCATTTATTATGCACAGTCCTCCATCTTTACAGAATCATAACGAACTAGCTTTTGGAAAGTCCATTTTTATTCAGTCTTAACAGAAGAGATGTTCTGGACTGTCACTGGTGGTGCAGTTCAGGGCCATGGTTAGTTCTGTCCCTGCCGAGCATGTCCAGGTGCAGACAGCATCTGCGTTGGCTCCTTCCCTCCCCCTCACAGATCCCCTTTGATAGCTGCTGAAGCTGGAATAGTTTCAGGACTGGAGGAGGGTGTATATCAGAAGCAGCTTAATCTGCGGTGAACAAGGACTTGGGAGCTGCCCCTTCATGGCAGACTGATCCTTCTGATAAGGATCCCCTGGTGCTACAGCCTGCAGCTCTGTGACAGCCTGTCTGTCAGTTACCACCTACTACTGATGGATTTTCTAAGCAGTAGCATCAAGATTTTGTTCTGCCTTTTGTAAAGCACCACTTCTCAATGAAGTAAAGTGCTGGGTTCAGCAGCACTGAGTGGAGAGAGGAACAGGGGCTGGTCCAGATACCCAAACAGGGAGCTGGAGAACAGAACATTGTCCCTCTCACACAGACCCAAAGCAAGGCAAGAGCTAGCACAGCTACTGCTCCTACCAGCTGGGGTGAGGTGCACCCAGGGGAAAGCTGTCACACTCCTTTTATATTAGCAGGAGCCTCTGCTCTTTGCATATCCTGAAAAAGAAAAGCTATTTTTACCTCATCAGAAAATACATAGACTGTGACTGAAGACAATACATCAGAGCTTGTTGCTCAGGAACTACACCTCTTCTTACAACATAACAGCGCTTACAGCTGGTGACAGAGATGTGGCAGCACTGTGACTGCTTTTTATCTCCCACTTTCCTAACGCACTGCCCTCCTGGTCCATGACATGGCTCAGGCAGGTACATACAACAAACACTGCCAGTGAAAGGGGGAACATGGGGACATGCTTTGAGCCCATCTGATGCAAGCCACGGACAAAGGCACACCTTATGAGCCAGCCTCATCTGGCCCTGGGCTCTGGGCAGTGCCCTTGCACTGAAGAGATGGGCTGGAGGCTGGAGCATGCCATCAGGGTCTGACCCAGTGCCTCGTGCTGAAAATTCCTTCTCTTTGCTAGTGTTATGTATAAACTCCTCCTAATTTCTGCAGTCTCTATTAGTTCGTTCTGTCCCTCTGCTTCAGCAGGGCTAGTCCACACCTGCTTTGCTTGCTTGCATGAGCAGAAGTGCTGAGAAGGGGGCTTTCTGCTATGATGAGCAGGCTGTGAGATATCGCACCACAGACCCTGTGCCATGGCTGCAGATTTACTGTTAGCAGTGTGCAGCCAGGCTGGCCTGGCCAGCGCTTGGGGTGCAGCCTCCGGAAGCCATGCAGGGAAGAAAGCACCAACAGGAAAGCACCTGAAGCACAAGCCTGGCAGTAGATCACTGCCAGCTGATCCCTGGTGAGGACATGCGAGTAAAAGCTGTGGCAGCACAGCCACCTGCTCCTCAGCAGAGCTAGTGCAGCACTGTGCCTAGAAAGAAACGTCATCCTGTGCACCTGTCCCAGGGCTTCGGGTGGGTAAAAAAAGAAAGATGATAAACACAGAAATCAACATGTACCATTAAAACTGAGGAAAAACAAAACAACAACAACAAAAAAAACACCCTAGTGGGCACTTCACATCTCCCAGCAAAGCAGCAGTGAGAAGGACAAGGTGAGTACAGCACCAGGGGGAACTAGGAATTCTGGATTCAATGCCAGGCTCTGCCACTGAATCCCAGAATGACCTTAGGCAAGCTCCCAGCTACCTAGGAAGGGCAGCAAAACCATTCTGCCATTCTGTGGCCCATTTAGGCTGCCATCTTTTGGGAACCTTTTTCTCTGAACTAGACTTAAATCCATATTCCCAACCAGGATATATCTAAACTCCTTTGTGCAAAAAAACACTCAGAGCTGACCCGATTCTTCTCCCCCTAGTGCTGCCCAGTGAGCCCATTACGATGCCTAGGGCTGCCCAAGTACTCACCCTCATGTAATGCAGGCATGGCATCGCTGCAGGACAGTCAGCTTGCCCTGGACAGCCAGGGTCTGCAGGTCTGATCAGCCCACTTACACTGAATGCTGCAGCCAAATCAAGTGTGAGAAGCCAGCCCCGAAGAGTTTTATCAACAGGAGGCCTGCACCCTATCTCCCCTCTCACGTGCCTGCCAGCACGGTGGGAGTCTCCTGTATGCAGCTTGGAGATTACAGCTGCTCTACGTACTGGCTGGGCCAGGGCTGCCAGGCTGGACACTGCCGTGCCCCACGCACACCTCATAAACATGCCTGCGGGATGTAAACAGGGAGGAGCCCGTGTGCGCAAACCCTGTTCTTCAAACAGCACAAGGGAAGATGGAACTTCAGAAGCACACCACAAAATGAAACGATGCTGTGGCCTGAACCACACCACCTCTTGGTTTGTGCCGCACGAAGCAGGCTGGGCTGGAGGCAGTCAGCAGTGGAGCCCGGACAGTCCACTGGTCTCTGCGGACCTTGGCCGGGGCAAGGTCCCAAAGTGAGGGACGCTGAGATGGAACTGATGTGGCAGATGAGCTCTAGTGACAGCAGCTCCAGGCCCTTTGTAGGGCCTGGGGCCCACTGCAACATAATGAACGCGCCCCTTCCCCCCTTCTACCTGCGCAGCAGACTCCTGCTCCAGCATCCCTTCAGGAGATCCTTGCTTGCAGCAAGAAGGCAAGGGGTCCACAGTGGTTGGTGCATGCCCTCTCTGAAAGACATGCAAGGGAGTCACACCGATCGTCCAAAGGAACAGACCTCCTGGAGACCACTCCCTTCCCACCCTCTCCTCATGCTCAGGCTCGGGATGACAGCACAGAGCACCACAGGATGCTCACCTGGCACTCCTGGGTGGCAGGATGCATCCTTCTGCTAGTGCTTTCCCACCCCATTTGGGGGCAAGATGCTAAACTGGGCAGCCTTGACAAAGCACTGGGGCAGTGCCGGGGAGCTGCACAGCTTGGTTTCTATTTCTAGCTACCATTCACCAGGTCCTATTTGCCAATTACAGGTTCAAGAAGGCCAAAGCACTTTCTGCACAGGGGCCATCCAGTGAGGCCATGAGCTGATCACGCCTGGAAGGGCCGGGCAGCATACGGATAAATACAGCTTGTGACACTTGCAGCTGCCGAGAGAACAAAACCAGCTCTGCCAACTGCATCCCCCTAGGGAATTCCTATAAAACAGCCCAGCCCACCACTGGGAAAGCTTATACCAGCTGAAGGAGGAAAAGTAGATCAAGAGAGCCTGTTAGGGCAGAAAAGTGCTTTGCATTATGTAGAAACTAAGATTTTTATACTGAGCAAAGGCCAGGTTGAAGCATCATAGTAACGAATAGTCATTGTCTCAGTCCAATGAGAACGCCTTCCCTTTGTCTAGTGCAATTCAGTACTTCCCTGGAAGCCTGGGATTCCTCAGGTGTTTGACCTATAACAGACTCCACCTCCAGTTCAGGTAGAGCTCAAATGTTAATTATCACAATGATGGGCAATGTAACTTCTGGCTGGGGCACTGCATTTGCTCTAAAAAGTGTTGCTGCTCTGAACCTACAGGCCAACATCATCAGTGTCTCGGATCCTGCTGTTCTTTTCCCCTGCATAGCTGTATATCATGAATGCAAATACGAGTCCTCTGCACCCTGAAGACAGAATCTTACTAGCTAGGGCTCTTGAGCCAACCAGGAGTTGCTGGCTCAGAATAACACAAAATTCATGCAGGACCTGCTGCAATCAGGTGCCATGCACACTTGACAAAGCCCTAGAAATGAGACCTGTGTCCTTCGGTCCACCTGGGGTTACCTCATACCACACTTCTGGGAAGAACAGTGCAAAAGTCCCTGAGACCTCTCCACCTGTGTGTGGAACAAGGCCCCTGAGACTGTGTGCAGAGCAAGGAACAGCTGCAGGTGCTGCAGGGACAGGGACAGTAACCACAGGGTGCTTTGGGTGCTGAGAAGGAATTGCCCCAGGTCCCCAACATTGAGACAGAGCCTCTCCGCAGCCACGAGAAATGAGGAAAGTGCCTAAATCTAAGAGCCCCTCGCAGGGATTTTTTTTTTTTTTTTTTTCCCAAAGCTTCTCTAAGGGACAGAGATGAACTACCACCAGGCACTGCCCTGGCAAGCCTGGCTGAGCTACAAAGGCTTTGCTGCTGCACTGAGACCTGGAGCTCTGCCTGCAAGCAGCCCTCCACCACCTGCGTCAGACCTCAGAAGAGGCAGCAAGAGGCAGCCCAGGCTGTCTGGGGCATCGACGCAGGCTGGCACGTTCAGGACCACAGCAGACCCATGGGATGGCATGTTGTGTGGCACAAGATACCTGTCTTTAGGCAACTGTATGGAGCCCAAGGGTTAACTCCATGACCAGTCATATCTCCGTAGTTCTAGAGGTGAAGGGTATTGCAAAGAGCAGGAATGAGCAGTGTCCTGAGAGGTGGTAGGCACATGCCTGCTCACTCCCTGCCCTGAAGAAGGGGAAGAGCACAGCAGTTTGCCTTGAAGCGTGCAATACACTGATAACCATTTATTTTTTCAGCTGGTTGTAGAGCTGGTGCAGGCTCTATCTCTAAGCAAACTTGGAGACACTTAAAACTCTTAGAACTCTGCTACATCAATTGCAGTCCCTCATTAATCATTCTCTTCTGACCACTTCTCACTGATCCATCTATAAGGTCTCACCTCACTCGTTACCACCTTGGCTGAGGCATTTCTGAGGTTCTCCCTCTATGATCACAGACAGGCGAGTTGCATGCATCAGTTCTGAAATCTAATACTCCTGAGCAACTCACTTTATTAGCATTCTGTCACTGTCACCTTGCCTGTTACACCTAACAGTAACATCTTCGACACAGCTAGCACTTCTGGAGAAAACAGAAGTATGGGCACAATCCTGCCTGAGAAATCAGAGCCCAGAAGAGCATGAAAATTAATGAATACAACTCTAATAAACATATAGCACTTAATCCCAAAGCTCCTTTCATTTCTATGAAAACACTTCAAGAGACTAAGGTCTCAGGCAATTCCTTAACACTTACCTGTCTTCAGACCATGAACTGAGATTGGCCAGATTGCTCATTCTTTAGGATTTTATACCATGCCTTTTCCTTAGCGACATCTGAGTCTATAAATATCTCCTTAAAGGCCTCTGCGATTGTTCAAGTCGTAGTTGTGTTGCCCCCACAAGAGCTAATACAGAGCTCAATCAGAGCTCTGAAAAGGGAAAAGATTTACAAAAGACACAACAGAAACACTCTCTAAGAAAGAGCAAACCCATGTTGAGAAAAAGCAGCTGAGAGTTACAGCGAATAATAGCTGTCAGCTCCCTTTTGTGCCACTCTGTGCACCCCCATGGGCTTCAGGGGATTTTTTACCAGCCAGGGTTCTAGAATTGTCTTAAGTGCTGTTCCCCAGATATTGTAATATGTCATACACAGGAAAAATAATTTCTCCCTCTGTGGTCCTGAGACAGCTCCTGCGACAGTACACAGCAGGACTAGTGCACTACAGATTTACACCTAAGATTGAATTCCAGCACCAAATGCAGACAGAGGTAGGGTGGAGGGCAGCACCCTGTCAGCAACTAGGAGGATGAGATCTTTATAGAAAACTACTCCTTCACATACAGAGGGTTTTTTTTTTTTTTTTTTTTTTTTTTTTTTCAAGATACGAAGTCTTGCCACTGACCTTTCCCTGAGAGCCTTTGGAGAAGCTCTTCAGCTGCACTATGATGTAGCTGTGAAAGAATGCAAGGCTCCTTCCTCTGCCTTGTTATCTTCCATGTAACCAGAGAAGTGATCTCTGGGCACCAGAGGCTGCTGCCAGTCCGTCCTCAGCTGTTTTTTTCCTTTCATATAAGGGAACAGGGAGTGCGTCAGACAGCAGAGCGTCTTAAACACATTGCCTTGGGAAAAAGTAAATACCTCTCTTCAACAGTGGGCTTCAATACTTGGAGAAAACTTCTTGCTGCTTTTGCTCAGAGAATGAGGTACAGCCTCTTCTGCATTCAGCAGTTTGAGAAACAATGCCAGGACAGGTCCAGGGCTGAAGCTGTTGAAGAGAGCTGCTCCTGTCTTGCTACGCCCTCCTGGAGCAAGGACAAGGGTGTGCCAGGGTTCACCCTGCTGCATGTCCCGTCTGCTTACAGAGGACAGCGCTCCCAGTGCTCCCGTCACTACTGAGACTCCACGGAGCAGCCAGGCTCCCTGGTTCTGGTAACAAGCTGTTACCTTAGAAAACAAGAATGCAATTTTAAAGCTGAGTCAGCAGCAAAAGATGAATAATTTAAACCCTTAGCAATTCTGTTACTGCTGCCCAGCTGTAGGTAATGGAAGGTACCCAGCTTCACACAAGCACAGTTGTGATGAAAATCACTGCCACTGTCAGGCTGCTTCATGCTGTTAAGAGAGAACAGTTGTGATACCAGCATAAATAAGCAGATAGCAGTGCTCTGCAGTGCTGAGCTAGGCACTCTGATGTTCAGAGCAGGCAGTCCTCCTAGCACAGCAAGGCTGAGATTTGCTTTGCCATGGCATTTGTTGTTTCTGGCACGGTGATACGTAATTTTACAGAAAGTCCATGGGAGCTGCTGGTGCCTCACCTCTCAGACAGTCAATTCCTCAGCTTCCATAGTGCTGGAATCATCAGTCATGAGCCAGAGGAAGGACATGGAAGGTGCACACTGACACCTGCTCTTCAGCTTTCCATCAGAGGAGAAACTATGCGATGTTACGTGGTGGAAGAGGGACAATGATTTGCTATGCACAGATTTTCCAGGCCTTGCTCTCATGCTGGTTGCCTCTCTATCCCTTCGTGTGTGTGTGAGAGAGAGAGAACAACCAGGGCTGGGCGGGGAGGGAGGCCAGTTTACAAATACTTGTCCCCACATGAGTCTAAAAACTGGTACCCAGAAGCATGGGACAGATGAAAAATTGCAAGAAAACCAGTGGACTGGGTTTGCAAAGCTCAGCAGCTAATAGGCATAGGAAATCTCTCCCCATTACACCCCTGATCTAAGTAACCCTTTAACTGCTTTCCATCAGTTCAGAACTGTTTGAGCTGTGGGATTCACACTGGAAATACAGAAATATAAACTGAAAAGGTCTTCATGTTAAGTTTCTTGAACAATGCACAGTTGCCTCCAAAGGCATGATTTCAGAGATGAAGCAAACTGCTGTCTCACTCCAAGAGATAACTGCCTTTTGCCTTTATAACCACAGTTTAGTTCTTGGAGAGGTAACAGTCTAAGCCTGAAATCGGGAAGTTTACACAGCCCTTGTCCCTCACTACACTGACACCGAGCAGACAGAATTGCATGCACCCCTTTGGCAACTCATGACATGAGTCATAAGGTGTTCTTTTTGCTCCTCATTTGGATGAGCCAGGCAATGCAACTGAAAATTTTATCACACCAATTTATCTTATTTGCACGCATTCACAGAAAAGGAATACTCATGGACCATGTGCTATCCTGGCTGCAAAGGAGAATATTTCTCAGATGGAAAGTGTTCAGCAACTGCTGCGATCAGCTCCCCCATCCACTAGACCAGAAGACATCTTGCCCAAAGGACCAAAGGATTAACATTCACCATCATCGTTTTTTTCCCCCCTGCTAGAGACCAGACAGTTCTAGAGAGCAAAGAGTACCACCTAACTCAGCCTGAATCTAAAAAATCCCAGCTCTGGGAAGCCAGTCGAGCATTACGCTCACTACAGGGGCCAAGGGCAAATCACTTCTTAATTAGTGCGTATGGTGCAAGTTTCTGCTTTCACTTAGGCAAGTACCAATCTGAAAGATATAACAAGACCCGTATTAGCTGCAGCTAATCAAGCCCAGCTATTGATTCTGTTGGATCCACTGACTCTGCTATAACTGCAAGATTACAGATCCACTGAGATACCTCAGTGTTATGCCTATTTGGGGATCTCAAGACTGAGAGAGATCCAGCATTTGGCTGTAGTGCATGCCTGGAGGCAATGTAGACTGACATCCTGTGAGAGCAGATGAACGCACAGTCCCTACCTGGCAAGCTGCACTCTGCTACTTTTGCAGAGAAATTTTCTGCACTGCTGCTAAGCAGTAAGGGGAAAAGCAAGACCTTTCACTGTACATTTACTCTCAGCAGTTACTTGGTCTTTGAGGTCTGCAGTGTACCTAGATGCCATGGTCTGCACCAAGATCTTCTTGCTCAGTCGTGTCAGCTCAAGCAATTTGACAGAAGGTATAAACCATTTTTGTAAATCTCTTCTCTTTTGATTTCTCAAATTATTTTCTTCTGAGCTTGTACTAGCAAGAAAAACCTTCAACCACCAGGCACTCTGTGGTGTATTCAATTCTGTTACCTGCTTCTGCAGGGGCTTGACAGGTGTCCAGGGACCTGCACAGAGCTCACAGGGGAGAGTGAAGGAGTGGAAGAAGTCTCCATTTAATATTCACAGCAAGAAACAAAACAAGCTATACACCTGTGATTTGACACATAAATTCTCTAGTTTGAGGAAGGGCTCAAATATCAGTAACAAGGCAGGAAGGCTTGCGCCAAAATTTAAATTAATTCCAGTCAGTATTCACACCACAGTCAGATGAAATTTGTTCAGCTTTTTTATCTGGACAGACATGGAGTGCAACTGGGCAAAAATAAAACGAGGATCAGCAAGAAAATTGGTGGAATTACAAGTGTAGATCAGCCATCTGTAGGCAACATCTGTGACAGTGGCAGTGCTGTGCTGCAGGTTACCACGAAGTGGTGGTTACAGCGTCAAAGTATAATCACAGAAAAATGAGTCATGGGAAACCTCCATTCTCTGCATCTCTCTAATTGATCTGGGTCTTTAGACAACCCCCTCCTGGGAGCTGGATGAGCAATATTGACTGGGCTGTGCCATCAACATCAAAGTCCATAACAGGCATTGCCAAGAATATCTGCAAAAACTATAAAGTGTTAGCAAAATCTGTTTGTCACTAATTTGCTCTTGGGGATTGTTCAGGGAGGGCCATTGAGATTATGGTGAAATACTTATACTGCAGCAGCTCACAGAGCAGGACTTGTCCCCGCTCTTCTGGTTCCCATGCAAAATGAAAGGAAAAAAAAAAAGTCATTAACTCTTCTCCCAGGTTCTCAGAGCCTCATGTTCCTCCAAAATCAAACTCCACACTCACAAGGTCACTCCTCTTCCTTCTAAAGGTGATGTCTAAAGGGACTGTGGCAAGATTAGTTTGCTCATCCTGGCACAGAGCTGCCCTACATGGGCAGTCCCCCTTCCCAGCAGCCAGCCTGTGATGTCTGTAGAGATAATACTTGTACAGCATGAATCTATCTTAATGGGACCTCTGAGAGGGAAGAAGGTGGTAAACCATTGTTTTTTCCTGTTTCCCAAACTATAATATATGAAGCATTTCATATGTAAGTATCTGAGCTTAAGGTCATGTTTTAAAACATCACAGGAAGTTGCAAACAAAGGAAGCAGTTGAAAAAATTTTCCTGCTCCGCCCCATACGCCTACAGATTATGGATTACACACCTAGCAATTAGCAGCCATAGGAGTCAGCTGCATCTCTGCAGGCAAGGTGCACAGCTTCCCTGAGGTCTGGAGTGCAACTGCATGCTCCTACTCCTTATCAGTCCCATAAAGACATCTCATACAGACATCCAAGATGTTAGAAACCCATCCCTTTGCTGATCCCCTTCTATGACTAGCTAACTGTTCCAGGTACTGCTGATTCATTCATTTCCTGAACACCCTTGACAGGCCTGGACAACATGGTATGAACGTTACAGCAAGGACGACAACCCACACCAGAGCACCCTGATCACAATACAACAGCCTGCACCTTTCTCCAGTTACTGCAATGCTCTGAAGAACAGTTTGGCAGATCTGCAGAAAAAACACTTGAAATCTTGAACCTCATGAGTTCCATTTAAGGGTAATTAATGAATGATTCAGAAGAGATGTGCACATTTCTGTTGTATGCCCACAGCTCTGTTCTCACTGATCAGCATTTAGGATGATTTCATCTCACAGTAGCTTTTGCTAAGGTCTAATTCAATTATATAAGATGCCTCTGGATGAGAGAAGCAGAGTCCCAGAGTCCCAGAAATACTAACTCATACACTACTTTGGAAGGGGAGCAATTCTGTAGAATAAGAGTGAGGACAGAGCTCCGCTGACCTGACAGAGCTAATGAGAGTCTCACCATTGTTCTAAAAGTGAAGGAGATCAAATATTTTATTTCTCCCAGTGGACATTTCTCAATGAATGCCTGCAGTATCAGCACTTTTCCCTGGCCTCAGCAGTAAAACTTTGCCCCTCAAAGCTCTGTCAGCTACCTCACCAGAGATGTGCAAGTGCTTACTGCTGGAAGAGAACTTCCCCTGCCACCTGTAGAACATCGGTGCAACTGCTCCTCTTCATGGGCTACATGAATCCTCCTCTGGAGCATGGGTTCTCAACAAACCATACACCCTCCATCTCTGCTCTTCAAGGTGCCCACCACACACCTGCAACTCAAAATCTCCCAGTAGGATAAAGCCTCTAGCAGTCACCATTACCAGTTTACCCTGCTCTAAACTCTGGAAAATGTGTGCAGGTCAGCAGCGAATGGCAGGTTTTGTTCACCATCCAGCATCCAGCTCTGCATTGCAGAAGAGGACCGGGCAGATTTTAGGGAAGAGGCACTGGTAAGTCCCCACCCAGGAGGCAGCAGAGAACACCAAAGAGCTCCCGTGATTCCACGCTGCAGAACAAATCAGGTTTTGTTCTCCCACAGGTCTCCCGCAGCCTGACAGCAGACTCAGCACAGAGTTACTTCAGGGTAAATGCACAAAGAGAAAATGGAATTTATTATAATGAATTCCATGGTCTTTGCTCCACCCACCAACAGCATCCTTTTGTCTGCCTTCTGACTTTCTGGATGTGTACCCCAGCTCTTCTGTCTTGTACCTGCAGATGCAGGTCAGAACTATGAGAAAGTAAATTCAGTCTGGGAAAATACTGCAATGTACTACAATACAGAGTTCCTGAGAGTGGATCCTGCATGGGTAGTCCAGACATACCCCAGATTCTCAGTTAGACCTTTTGCAGGAAATTGCTCTTGAAAAAGACCAGTTATGCCCTAAGGCGAACCTCTTTAATAGGCCACAGCTAGTGTTAAGGAAGCCCTCTGGAGACAGGAATGTCACTTGATTCTCAGAGATGGGCATCAGAAGTGCTTCTGCAATCCAAGAGCATTTTTTGGAGATACTACAAAGAAAATATGTATCATCTGTTGGCATGTCCATGCCTGGAAGAGCACTGGGTCCCCAGTCCCATCAGGGAATCTAGCCTACCCTAGGGAAAGCAGAGAATACTGTGCTCTTAGAGGCAATGAAAACATGAAGCATTTTTTGTTGCAGATGAGTTTGCAGTTAATTCAGATGATTGCAAAGCAACTTGACAATGATAACATACCCACCACAAACCATGTTACAGCATACTGCCAGCAACTCATAATCTCCCAAAGAATGCAGTGTCCAACAGCACTGAGGCCACCGGCCCAAGAGCTGGCTGCCTAAACTGCAGCAGAATAAGCAGCAGGCTGGGTGACTGAAATTACCTGGTTTCCTTCACCACACCAGGCAGCTGTTCCTGAGTGTCAGCCATTGTTACCCATGGAACATTTGCTATGGGTGCATCAGAATAAGTCACATACATGTGCCTGCCCCCTCAGCAGACATTGGCTGGAGAGGTCAGGAGCACCTGAGAGGGAAGTGTTCACAAGGGAGTGCTGAATTCCTGGGAGCAACTGCAGCACCTCTTAAGGAGGATTAGGCATTCTGCTAATGAAACACAGCTCAACAGACTAGCATCGAGGCCCTGGATCACGCTGCTGCAGCACGCTGCCCAGACCAACGTCGCATTTTCCACAGTGTTCAAAGCTCAGCTTTGTGCCCACTCCTGGAAATCCCCTGCACCAGCATGCATGGAGCTGCAAGGCACTGAGGAGGGCCCTGAGGAAGGCGCCCAGAGGGCAGCCTCACTGTAACAGCATTAAGCACCTGCAGGGCCAGCTCCTGGGGCAGACCCCTCTGCTCCCTGGAGAGCCAGCAGAGAGAAGCAAGCGTTTCTAAGGGTGTATTCAGCTGACCTACTTGACGTGTGGCACAGCGTTCTTCTCTCACAGACTGCAAGGAGACGAGGGGGGCAGTTCGGAGGTATCACAGCACCCTAAGCCAAGGCAG
The DNA here is from genome assembly GCF_964211825.1 of Aythya ferina. NCBI lineage: Eukaryota > Metazoa > Chordata > Aves > Anseriformes > Anatidae > Aythya > Aythya ferina. The sequence continues at coordinate 5,847,326 of NC_140310.1, forward strand.
AGCAGCCCCTTACACAGTGAGAAAGCTCCGTGCACACTTGTGTCTGTGAGGACAGGAATGCAGGTGCATGGACAGCAGTCCTCTTCTGCCCCAATGCACCCAGCAACGCAATCCGCCCCAGAAACATCCAAATCCTCTCAGCTGCTGCTGCCATGGCAACGCCAGAGAGAAGATCTGCCAGCCTTTGATGTGCTGATCTGTTTAAAGCATGCAAAATGCCATTGGGAAGATGGGGAGCTGTGTGGGGAAGCACCTGGCTGCCCTGACAATGGAGGGCTCTCCACCGAGGGAGGATGGATGCACCCTGGAGGTCCCACCAGCACAAGTTGTCACCAGCATGCTGTTCTCTGTGCTGGCTCACCTACTTAGTAGACTTTAATATTTAACATCAGAGAAGCTGCAGTTTTGCGGGGTAATTTGGGTTATTAATAAAAAATCCCCCCCTAAATGATTCAAAAATAAGATGTTGTTACTCCCGGCTACTGGTGCCGGCAGCAAGCACTGGGAGCTGAGCGCATAGAATATTGTCCGCAGAGCAGCTGGGGAACCTGCTGGGGCTTCTACAGGGCAGGGAAGCACCAGCACAGCCAGCTAACATGCGGCATAATGCTGTCCCCATCTCCCATTGCATCACAGGCAGAGGAGGGGGAAGTAATTCCACAAGACAAATAGGCTGTGCAAACCTCAAGAGAAGCAGGCAGTTTGATCCCCTCTCCGGCAGCTCTCAGAGATCCCCTGCACTGCAAGGGCACCTCAAAGCTCAAAAAGGACTGCACAATTTCGTGTACCTTCAGAGATGAATACCCTTGAAGCACTTACCACTAGAACTACCTTGCTCTTTGCATGAAACCAATGCTGTCAGTGCCAGGAAATTTTAGGCACTAGCCCCTGCATCCCATGTGCCCTTGCTCAACTACCAGGTTACGGTGGCTCAGTACAATCCAAGAAGCCTTGAAATGTGGGGGCACAGAGGACGATTTTATTTCAGCATTTTTTATGCTAGCCTTCTAACAGAATATGCTTTGCAACATGAAACACAGAAACCTGATCTCCAACAGAGTTAACATCGATGTACTGCACTCTTCCATTTCCACTGCTTTCATTTTGATGACTCAGCCTACAGCCTACTCCACAACTGCAAAGATTTCCCTAAATTTGGTCACCCTCAGATAAACCAATGTGCCCATAACCAGTGTAAGAGAAAGCAGCCTCTAGCAGACCACAGAAATGCTAAGGAGAACTCAAAGAACCAGAGAAGCAAGGGAACTGAAGGAAACAGAATGCAATTGCTTGAGAAGGATTTTGGCAGGACAGAGGAGTCAGTCCACACACACACACAAACATCACAGGATCTCTGACAGCAACTATAAGAGATGCTGGCTACAAAGCTCACAAAGACAGTTCATCCTAAAACCTTTAGATTTCCTCCTTTTAAATTCATGGAGTATGGGGGGAATCTAAGTGCCTATTTTACATTGAATGCCCTGGCTGTACATGCCTGTGAACTTAATTAAATAGTAAAGAAAATCCTATTGATTATCTCCTCTGTTGGCTTCCTCAAATTCTTTTCAAAAGAGGACCCATTTTCACCTGCCCATGGATGGAGACTGGGAAGCACATTTTGGCCAGGATGCCAAAGCACAGTGGCAGACATAACAGCACGATGGTTTCATTACAGCTGCCTTGCTGCATTAGCTGCTGACCATGTTTTGGAATCTGGTCCTGCTGGAAGCCTCCAGCTCTGTAGCCTGTTCTCCTAGCTCTCTGCAACCCTTAGTGCCTCTTCGGAGGCATGACGACCTCCAAGCAACTAGTTTGTATGCATGTTTGCTCATACTGATCTTCAAAGCCACAGCCAAAGTTAGGTCCTTATTTTCATGGTTGGGCACCCAACCCCAGAAATCTCTACTGTTTCCTGCCAGCTCCTAATCACATCACTGGCATGTCATATATCTCTCGTAATTTAAACATAAGCATGATTTGTGCATATTTTCAAGGTACCATTCTTCACTAAATAAGCTTAGCATTATCCTGGTGACCTGCTGGCAAAGCTCAGCAGTTGGCAGTAAAGAGCAGACACCTGGAGGGCAGGAAGCTAACTGCAGTGGTTGCAGCTCCAGGAAGAGGACAAAAAGCACATTAGTTGCACATTAGTTGCTTTTTTTTGTTTGTTTGTTTGTTTGTTTGTTTGTTTCTTCAGAAATCTCACACAAACAATGAAGGAAATTCTGAACCTTCCTCATCTGCTCAGCTCCTTTTTTTTTCTCACAGTAGGTTGCAATAGATTCTTTCTGTCAAGAACAAATTACAGGTTCATGTGATATTACTGGGCACTCTCCTTTGTCTTTCTCTGTGTACAACACTGCATTTATTTCCAGCAAATGGGCAAAACACCTCTACAGAGATGAAGTCTGTGCAGACTACAATGCCCAACGTGCAATGCCCCTTCCCAGTGAATGGACCTGATCTCCCAACTCCAGAAGGAAGTTGCTTCACTACAGCAGTGCTGAGCACAGCCTCTGGATCAGCTCGCTCTGTGCATCCTCACAGTACTCTCAGCTCCAAAGCATGACTTTCAAACAAAGTGAATTGGGGAAAGATGTCAGGTCCTCTGCCCCAGCATCTGCAGCATACCCACCATGTCTGGGCAGTACAAGAAAGGCAGAACCACTGTCCTCTCTGCTGCTGCTGTGGTGGGGGTGCTATGCAGTGTGTTGAGAGTCCCCCTGTGGAGGTGCTGCTGATCCCTGCTGCTATGTTGTCACGAGGCATTGAACACTGCTGCCCCACATTTTGGACAGAGAGAGGGTGAATTTGTTTATGTCTTGTGCTACTGCTGGCCACGGAGCACTCCTCTGGCAGGCCTGAGACATATCTCACCATTGACAGGGATGAGTTCACAAGCCGTGAGAAGTTTTGCTGATACAGTACTGACGGGCAGCAGATATTTTATACTTTTGTCCTGTGATACTGCAGCTCCTCTTACTGCAATCTCAGCACTGCAGCTATTTGACAGCAGTCTTGACAGGAAGCATTTTTCTTAGTATGTACAGAAAGGGGTCAGCCTGCTGACCATCATGTTACTCTTCAACAGGAGCACATTGCTATGCATCAATTCAGTGGCACGTCCAACCTGTGCACGAAGAGAGCTGCCATGCCACGCTTCACCGAGCAATTCTTGCTTGGACCAAATCTACTGTCCCTGTGAGCTGAGCTAATTCTGCCAAAAAAGGAGCTGAAGAAGGGAAGAGCTTAGAAAATTATAACCTGCAAGGCCAAGTACAGACTCTGTGCAGTCATCTCTTGCTTGAGAGCTGAAACACTGCCATGCCAAAGACACTGACCCACAGATGTAACTTCTGTTTCAGCATTAAAAGTGGAGGAAGTGGAACCATAACCCTCCCCACTACAGGGAAAGCAAGTCCAACATCAAAAGCCAATTAGGTAAGTTTTCCCTTGCTGAGAGCTCCCTAGCACATCACCACCCCACACACACCACTTCCCAGGCCCACCGCCAACTCGAGCACTTTCATCCACCACAAGGCAAATGAAGGTGGGGGGAGAAGAAAGAGCTGAAGAGGAACTCCGTGCAGAGATTTCCAAGCCATAGAAATGGGATTATTGAAGTTTAGCATCTTATTTAAAAACACATTATTTACTCCTGTAAGCAAAACCATGGAAATCATTTTCAGAAGAATATTATTATTTCAAATATCAGAGTAAGAACCTAGAAGTGGAAGAGGCATGCATGCAATTACAGCACACAGTAAAAGCTCATAGCAGTCATCAACAGAGTAGAGCTGATTCCCAGGCAGACCCGTTTTACTCCTTCCCCTCCCTCCCCATGCAGAGGAATGCAAGAAACAGCTCAGTTGGCATCTATTTCATCCCTGCCTAAAGCTCTGGCAGATACTATCTGCTGGAAGAAAGATACAGCCCAAAGCAGCCATTTTTTCACTCCATCCCTACAGCTTGTGTGACACCTGCAAAAAGAACAACTGACTTGTAAGAATTTGCCTTGTGCTGCAATACAGTTTCACAGTCTTGATGTGTTGCATGGTAAGATTCTTCTCCCAGCCAACTAATACAAGGTGTTGGAAAGGATGGTAGTTTCTGAAACTTTCCGTGCACTGGTAACACCAGCTTAACTTTGTTTTTGCAAGATTATAGAGAACTACACAGCAAAAGGGAATTGCTTGTTTCAGATTCTTCCGTTCCAATAACAAAGCCAGTGATTTTCAATGTCCATCCATAGCGCCAGCATAACAAACTCTTTCTTTGCAAATTCCTAAATCAGAAGCCAGCTGTGCAGCAGAGCTGACAAGTAGCTCCTGCAGTGCAGCCAAAACATGTTTCAGGAAGTAGCACAACAATCTCTCCACAAGGACCTCATGAGCACTTTACCCAGAAGACTGCTAGATGACAGCAGCTATCAGGTTGATGGTACATGCATTTTGGCACTGCCCAGGACCTCTCTATTTGCACAAGAGATTCCAAGGTCTCCGAGTGCCATTAACAACAATTACACTGCAAGTGACAACACAGAGCTAGGCTATTGAAGAAATTAGTACCTACTGCTCAGCAGAGCCACTCTCTCTGAACAGAGCAATGTGTGTGTGCCAGGACACGGTGCTCAGGTCTGAGAGGCAAAGCCCTCAGCTGGGGACAGAGGAGAGAGAGCAAGCTGATGAAGTGTCTTAGAAGATGTTGAGTTTAATTGCAGCACGTTTGGAGATGGAAGGGTCAAATGCCTAGAATGTCTAGCACAGCATTTCCCACAGCACTTGCCCAAGGCAAGGCTCTGAGACTCTGCGAGCACAGGCTGGTTCAGTCAGAGCACCGAGCAGACAGCTTACTCACTGCGAGGTGATGGCACAGACACTCCCTTCTTCTCTTTCCCAGATCGTTGTTTAAAATAGATGACAGACCCTCAGAGTGTATTCCATCCAGCGCATTAGGATGCCAGGCATCTGTACTGCCTCAGGGTCCATGAATATGCCAGACGACAGGGAGGCAGAGCTGGAACAAGATCTAGATGGGGCAGTCATACTGACAGTCTGGTGCCTTTGCTGCCCACAGACAGCAGTGAGATACCTGCACAGTGTTCACAGAGCCATGCACGGACAGGGGCAGCCTCTTTCATGTGCTCCGAGATGCTCAGTGCAAGCCAGGAAGCACACTGTTAAAGCTGAAACTGTCCTCAACTCACCCCACACCTGTCTATGTCACCCACCAAAACAGCACATTCTCATAGCATTTATCTTATTCTTTACTTTTTGCTGTTCTCAGCAAGTCCTGGGAAAGACACAATGCTCCCCTTCCAGGCATCATGACAGAACTAAATGGACTCTGAGTACACTGTTTTTCCTGTAGATTATCTGGAAGCCTTTGTTTTCTGAACAAATTACACTGTAAAAAGGTGGAAATATTTATTAGTCCTTTGCAGGGACTATCAGATGAGTTAAAAACCTAACACAGTTTATACTCTGCAAAGGATTTCAGCACTCTGTTCTCTGCATTTCCCATATAAGAGGTCCATAATATACACATGTATGTATCCTGCAGACCCTGAGAAGTCCTCTTACCACAATGCAGTAAATGACTGTAACCATCATTTCTACTTGTTGTTTTGCTGCAGTACCTTTTTGCTTTAACAGGAGGCTTCTCAATGACCTGGACAGACACAGACACACACACACGCGCGCGCACACTTTCTCCCTCTTCCCTCATCCCTGTATAAATTTAGAAACCTCGTCTGTTTTCTAAATGCTCTCCTGCTGCTGCATTCTCTCCCTCCACCTCCCAAGACACTTCGGTGAATACCTGCTGCTTTGTTTCTGCTGAAGATTTTTCACTGAGGCTGCGACATTCTGCAGCCCTAGATTTAACATAGTCCCCTACATTTGCAGCCCCTGCAAAGAAATATATGGCTCTGGCTTAATGTTTCAGCCAGTCAGCAAAATTTGGTTTGCAAATAGGAAGGGAGCTTGGATTTTGCTGCTGTTTGCAGCACTGTGGCTCAAAACATGACATAGTTCAGCTGTGAAAGGAAATGTGAATTTTCAGTTAGTCCTGCCATGCTGAGCAGTCCTTTTATAGAGGGGCTATATATACCAGGAACTTCCCTGTGTCCAGGAGGCTGCCCTCTACACGTCTTAGATTTTAACAAGGCTAGTCTGTCCAGTCCAGGGCTAACGTTTTCAGAACCTCACCTCATGGCATTTTGAGAGCTGAAGATGAGGACTGCTATAGAGATATACATGTAAGTAGGACAGGGAACACAGTAATGTCTGTAATCCTTGACCTATCCTTCCATCACGCCCCCAGTGAAGCTGCACCTTCCCAGGCCAGCAAAGAGAGGGTATATTTCTGAAGAACCTTGACATACTTAGACAATTAAAACAAATTAGCATAATTCAGACTAAACTTCTAAATTTAGATCTCTGTAAAGCTGCTTTCCTTTGAGCTCAAACCTAGCTTGCTGTACCTCAGCTGCAGCACACCAGAAGCAGCTTCTCACCATGAATTACCCGAGCCCCTCATGGTATCAAGCACAGGACTATCAAAAGGGGCATCATCCTTTGCTTCGCATCCTCCTGAAGGCATTTGCTCTGGGCAGGGCTCACTCCCTGTGCACAGCAATTGCCCTGCTTGGGCAGACACCAGGGGTGCTCCACACAGCGCAGGGGACCAGGCACTGAGGATAGGGCACAGCCTGAAGGAGCTTGCTCCTGAAACACATTTCTGAATGCTGCAAGGTTTTAAACGCTGCTTGCCTCAATCCAATACCTTGATATCTGGTTGGTTCACCAAGCACATATGGATACCATTATTACCTGAATAATTTAAGAGCCTGCAGAGCAGCAGTGCAGAATGGCACCAGCTTCTTCTTTGTGCCTCTTCTAGCCGCCAGCGAGTCCCTGCAGCAGCAGGGTCTGTTCTGACCTGACATCCCTCTCATCCAGATGCTTATATTCTGCTCATGTTCTACACGCCAGCTGCTCCCCCTCCCATCACAAGCTCTGCAGTTCCCTCTTGTCTGGAAGTGTCAGCAAAGGACAGAGGCACCGGCTCTAAAATGCCTTGCTAGTTAAGTAGTGTGCAAGCTCTTCTTCACTTAAAAGTGCCTTTAGTATTTGTGGACAATTGTTTACTGAGAAAGGGATGAACTTCCCAATCAAACACAATCTATCATACTTCAGCTTTCATTATCTGAGAAACCAGGTTACCTGAGCACCACATCCTGCAAAGGGCAAAGCAGACAGTGAAAGAAGAAAAAGGTAAACACCAGAGAGGAACTGCTACTGAATACGTGTTCTGGGCCATATGAGACATCTTGGTTTGTGTCCATTCCAGCATCCTGTGCTCAGCCACAAACTCCTGTAACCTCTCTTCTGTAAAGGAGCATTGAGAGTAGTCTAATTTCTGCATTGCCATTTTGCTTCCACCACATAAATATGCCATGCACTATTCTCTGCCATCCCTCCCCCATACTTAATGCAATCGCTGGAAAGAAAATACAAATGCTGGGAGCACAGATGCTCCCATTATAACCAGTGCACGCTGCATTGCAGCCTAATGGAAAAATGCCAGAGGGTGATTGTGAGCAGCAGTGAGTGAAATCGGACAGAATTTAGCCAAAGGGAAGTTTGAAACCACCTCTGCTTTCTGATGACTCCCTGTGAGAGAGAAACAGAGAGATGGAGAGGAAACCTTAGTGGGTTGTGTGGAGAATGTCCCCTTGCAGACCTCAGTCGGCAGAGCAGCACAACACAGTGTAGCACTGACGCTCTCTCTAATCCTGACAGCATTTCCATTCACACAGTACTCCAGTGGCAGGTCAGATAAACAGCATCAGAGGAAGCCGTTGTCACACTCAGCCCCCGTACTTCCCAACTCAGCATAAAACACGAACTAAATGTTTATTAATCTTCTGCAAATCAGAGGTCTGAATCTCCTGACAGTGCAGCCAGCTGACGTAATCCTTCCCAGACCCTGATGGGACTTGCTTCCCCAACAACCTTGATAGAGCTTGGAGGGTCACATTTACCTTCTGCTTGCACAAATCAATTCCTTGCTGGTGCACTGGGCAGACAGTGGTGGGTGCAAATCCTCCACAGCTGCTCCATCAGTCAGTGCACTGGATCACCTGTAAAGGAGCTCATGCTTTGCCCCAGTCTGCCAGCAACTGTGTATACAAAATGCTTTAAGAACCGGGCAATTATAGCAGAAAAGATTCAACGTTGCACTGCTGCCTTGAACCTAGCATGCACAACACACAGAAAGATTTAAGATGGCCCTTTCAATTGCAAAATCCTTTTGAAAGCCTATGTAATAGCTAGATAGCTAATTGACTGAGCCCATTCATAGTAACACAGTCTAATTCTTTGTCCACACACTCGGCCAGTTACATTCATAGAGCCTCAAAGGTTTTGGCTGTCCTGATATCCCATGCCCCTTCTCCCTGCCACTGCACAGTAGCATCAAGTTTCAGGCAGAAGATACTAGATACCAATTCCTTTGCAGAAAATGTGCCTCATACCCAGAGAACTGGAATCCAGACACACAATCCTGGCTGCAAAGAGCTGATGTTAGTAGCTGGAGCCTGGCTGGGGCATCTGGTGCCCTAACAGCCTCACCTAGTACAACTATGACAAAGCTCTAAAGATACCTGCTTCAGTGTTGTGCCACACCAACAGCTGGATAACTTTTTAGGGAAGACGCCTGCATAATCATCACACTTGTTCTCCTGATGCCGCCTCGGGTGAGATGGCATCTGTGTACTTCAATGTCCTTTCCTGACTCTGCTTCTCCTCCAGCAAGGAGGAGCTCCTTAGTGCAGGATCAGCTAATGGGACTACTCTGCCCCAGTGGTCTCCCACAGTGTCTTGCCTGTCCTTCCAGAGCTGCCAAGGACTCCAGGCTCCCATTTCACGCTCTTCCCTGCAACGGCAACCTTTGCAGAAAGGGTACTACTGCAAGAATGTCCAGTGAGAGACACGCACAAGCTTCTAGCATCCATTTGTAAGGAAGCATGGGCACGACCAGAAGCAGGCTTGAGATCCAAGTGCTGGGCTGCATGACCAGCCAGGAAAATCTCTCAACTTCGCCTGCTTCAACATCTGTGGTGCTGACTGCTTAACCCCACTGCCAGGCCCATTCAAGGATATGCAGGAATAGTTCTGCTTGATGGAGACAACAAAATTTGCAGCTGGAGACTGCAGAAATTGCAGCTGGAGTGGATGCTCTAGGAGCAGGCACAGAACAGAGGTAAAGCAGCACTGTGCTCTAAGACTCTGCAGGTGATATGGTCTCGTCTCTTGCTGGCAAGCTCCAGTTTCCAGGTTAGACACCAACACAGCACCCAGCAGCCCCTACAGCCCTGGGTGGCTGACAGCCACATCACACATCTGGCAGGATCTAATGCCACCGAATGCAGGAACCCAGGTAGCCCAGTCCAGCAACTACACCAAGCCCGACACCCATGGGAGGAAGGCATGGTTATACATGGGATGCTCTAAGCTGTCTGCAGCCCAGGTCTGTTGAACTCCTTTGCCCTTCTTTGTCCAGCACTCTGCTCCCTGCAGCCTCTCTAAAGCCAGCACAAGGCTGAAGGCTACTGGTTAGTGACAGCCCTGGGGAAGGATGGCAGGCAAGCAGAGTACAGCCTCACCAGCTTCTCTGTTGCAGCACTCCAGTAGCCACCTCTCACCCTGGTTTCTTGTGTGCTTTTTGCACAGCTCTGACAGAGGTGCCTGGATTTTAAGTCTCAGGGATCCTATACTTGGAGTTAGGTTCCACTTGACACAGTTCATCAGTGAACAGGAGATGAGCAAGCTCTTTGGACTGTGACACAACAAGCACAAGCACGCTCATCCTGTATGACTGATCAGTTGTCCTACTAACAAAGCATCTGTAATTGCTTCTTTGTCTGATGGAACCTGTGGCTGTTGTTCCAAGCCCTACTTGACTTGAACTATTTCCCACATTTCCTAAACATGCAGAATTTCTTTCATGCAAAAGAATTAGCACCCTCCATATCACCTCTAGCTTTTCACAGCTGCCCATTCAGGATCTAGCCCCTCTCCCAGTTCACCTCGCCTACCTCAGATTGGAGTTTCTTCTGACTCCTGCTGGGATGTATTCCAATATATAACAGACTGATATGTGTTTTGCATCCTGGAAATGGACAACTAGAAAAACAGCGAGGAGTTTTGTGCAGAATTTCTTATTTGGAAACAATTTCTTTCAGCACTCGAGATGGCATTGGGCGAGACGCTGCACAAATCCATACCGAGAGACCATCTTACTCTCGGACGCTTGCAAACCAAAGGAACTAGACAGAAGTGGAATGATAAAAGAAGTGGTCTGCTCCTCATTATTAAAAACAAACAAAAAAGTAGTAAATTGAGACAGCAGTGCTCTTTCCTCTATTCTTTAGATGCCCAGGCAAAACTTGCTCTGAACATAGTGAGCAGATGTATCACATTTTTCACACTAACAATTTATCATTTAAACATTGATAGCAATTACCATACAAATTGCCTTCTTCTGACCTTCTAGTTAGCTTGTTATTTAATCTGCTAGCCACCAGCTGTGCTGCATAGCGACTGTACCCACTTTCATATGTGCAACTGAGGTGGCCTTTGGACATTACTAGAATTGTTGATCTTCCTGAAGTACTGTTGGTCATATTTGCTGCATAACACCCTTGTTATAGATGTTTTACAGGTTCCATGTTCTGGCCCCATGAATCTCACATGCCAATTGAGGAGTTCAGCTCTTATCTGCCTCTTTGTGCTCCTCAGATGAATGTCTGCCACTCTTCAGACCTGACTGGATATTTGGCTGTATTTGGTACCAGAATTCGTGTACTTCACTAGTAAGAACACCTGTCACAAAACTATTAGCTTTTTTTTATTATTATTATTTATTCATCTCATTCAAAGCTTGTCAGGTTGCAAGGCACTGCAGGCACTAGCAATCCATCGTGTTGCACTTGGTACAGTTGCAAGTTGCTTAAGATGCACGTTTGAAACAAAGGTGAGCCAAATACCCTGGGTCCCAGCACGAGGTCACACCTTTTGGGCCCTTTCTAACCACCAGGCTGGTGAGCTTGGCAAATGCTTCCAGAATTCCCAGAAAGGGATTCCATATGTTCTCTATCTCGACAATGTAATCACCATAATAAGCCACATACAACCCAAAAAAGAATCAGTAACACTGTATGGACAGTAACAATTTACAGACCAGCCTCACAAGTTGTGCCAAAGCATCAATAATCCTGCAAAAGGCAGGTCTATATCTGTCGACTGTTCTGTGTGACTTCCAAGGGGGAGGCTTCCCAACCGCTGTGGCAGCTTGACCACGCCACACCTGCCATGAAAGGAAGGAGGTGTTCTTTACCATCAGCATCTCCCAGAACCATGAAATAAGGATGGATAGCTGGTCCAAAACACAGACAGTGCTACAATGTATCACCACCTGCCCTAATGACAGCGCAGCTGACCACATCAGAGACTCCACATGCAGCCCAGAAGCTGTTAACTCAGTGGCCGTGGTCCCCTGTGGGCTGGTCATCTAAACAAAACACACAGAGCACTGAAGCTAGGGTACTGCAGCAGAAACAGTGAGAAGCCATTCCAGTTGATGCTTGGCCAATTCTCTAATGGCAGCAAACTTCTGTGATTCAACTCCCATCCCCTGCTCATGGGCTACTCCCCATCACATCTACCTGTCTGCAGAGCACCCCAAGGAGCCACCAACACATTATGCTTGTGAGGACCTTGCAATTCCTCACAATTCAGCACCTGTGCTGAATTTGGGGACAGAACAGACTATTGAGAGCTGGTATCCTAGGGCCATCCTCAGACCAAGGCAACCTCCAGCAATGCTGTGGAGCACACAGATCAGGACCACTACTCAGAACATGTCCAGCTGTTCAGTGGCAGCTCGGCCCAAAATACAAGTGTGGCTAGGCTGCACAGAGAGCAAAGGTGGGTGACACCTTTGCCATGGCTTAAATACTTTATGCACCCTATTAAACCAAACACCAGCTCTCACCACCTGAGTTACAAATGGTGAAGGCAGAGCATACTGGAGGAGCAGGAAAGATTATAACACCTGGACTGTTCCTGTGCTGAGAGACAAAAAAGAGGCACACAACGTGGAAATGGACAATGCAAGGTCAGCTGAGCTCGTTACACACACTCAATAAAAAAGCCAAGAAATTTCCATGGAAACTAAAAAGCAACAACTATAATTATGGTCCAAGAAGAAGGGTTTGGGGCAACACAGCTTTAAATAACTGAACTCACCACCTCCAGATATCTATCACAGGACACAATGGTCTTGTAGGATTCAACCACCAACTGGTAATTTGTGCAATATAGGGGACACACACGACCACACAAAAACAGCTGGAAATGCTGATGGATACAGGGATCAGCTTGCATGAGATTAGAAGAAACTTGTTCTGGGGCCATCATCTCCTTCCTCTGGCTGTCTCTGCTGCTTTGTGTCATGCTAGCACCTCCCTGGATCACAGGTCACGCCCTACTATTAACTCTAAAAAAGGGCACTGCAGCAGTGTATGGTGGGCTCAGCCGTAAATTAAGACATTGACATGCTGCACTGTACAAACACAGAACACAAGCAGCTCCTCTGCTCACAGGAGACTGATGTGCATAGAGATAAAGCAAGAGACAAATGGCAGACACAGGTGGAGAAGCAGAAGGACCCAGTGACACAACATTTTTGGTCCATGCTGATGGCCAGTGCAGGAGTATTTTGGAAGAGAGGCCTTCTGCACAGACATTATGCAAACCCCACACAGACTCACAAGGCACTGGCCAAACATCCAGGCTAGCACAGATGAGACCCCCATAGCTGTTGTTGCAAAACATAATGAGAAACTCCAACACTTTCTGGCAGCCCTCAGCTTGGTGCCAACAGAGACTTGTACAATAAACCACTACCACTACAAACACTCGGGCTTTTGAGGGCTGGGGATAAGAAAAGAGAGCTTGCCCCACAGCAAACTTTCCTGGATTGGTGGCTCTTCAAAGCAAAGCCCTTTGAAGCAACATGAGAGACAAGCTGCCCTGTAGAAGAGTAAAAGAAGCCCTGCAGGAAAAAGCCACGAGCCCGCATGCAGTAAACAGTTACCACTGAAGAAGGCAGCATTTGACATGCCAGCACTGTAGCTAAAACCCCACATCCAAGCTCCAAGCTGCTGTCTGCAGACTTTGAGTCTGTCCTGAACGTGTCTGTCGATCTCTCCACAATTAGCTGTTCTTGGCAGGCACAGAGCTCTCCTGGTCAGACAGCCTGGCGTTCAGCCTCACATGGAAAGCATCCCTGTCCCAGCTTTGGTCCCAGGAGAAACAGGGAGGGGGTGAGCAGGGGCTCTGCCTGCCCTGATGGTAGGCAGTAAGCTGAAAGGCAGGCCAGTCTCCCTTGTCAGAGTGTGTTCCCTGGACGTAATACTCAGGAAGGGGTAGCTAAAATCAGCTTCTCCTCAGTGTGCCAGAATCCCACTGAATTCTCCAAGAAGACCTTGATCCACGCTCCTCATGCTGTGACAATCCTGACTAGTGTGCTGCAAGAGACTTCTTTATGGCTGCAAGGTCTGTTCTGTCCCAGGGAACCAGAGCCCCCTTGGGTTTATTCAGCAGTGTTTCTCCGCTTTCCTTCCTTCTGTCACCATGTCCTGGCAGCAAGTGCGACTTAGGCCTCTCACATGGGGCAGGCAAGAAGGTGCCCTCCCTAGGACCTTCCACCTGAGGAAGTCCAGACACTTTACTGGAATCTTTGGATCTCCCAGCCCATCACTGAGACACACATACACTGTGCTGGGGAGGGGGGAGGTGGGAAGGAATAGGATGGTCTTCTGAAAGCCACACAGAGTGAGCCTTCACCAGAAACAGGCATGAATGAAATTGGAATTACAGTGTCTGGACTAGCCCAGACAACCTAAACTGGCAATTGTCCAGCAGTGTGGCAGGAAAAATAAAAGCCTGAGGGCTGGTCAGCAGTGCCTGTCCCTGTCACCTCAGCAGGACACTTCTCAGGACTGCACGGAAGCAGCTGTCAACATGCTCCAAGCAGCAGAGCTCTGCTTTAAGCCTCTTGCTCACAGGGGACACATGGAAGTCACAAAGTCTTTTGCTAAATACAGAGGAGAAGTCTACCTAAGACACCCCGGTATCGCAACCTCCTTTCATGTATATACAGGATTACCCTTGGTTTCACCTCCCTCCTCACTGCCTCTCCGCATTGGTGTATAGCACACACATCAGGCCCCGCTGTGAGAACGAGATCTCCAAGGGGCAGCAAAGCTATCTTAGCCACTTGCCTGCTCCTGCAGGAAGCTGGCAGCAAGAAAACAAATGGCAGTAACTTTCCAGAGGGAAGCTACAGCTTGGAACAGCTGGCGGACCAAAGGCTCCCGCACCTCAGTGTCAGCAGAGGGGAAAGACACCTCTTCTTGCTTCTGACTGCCTGCACACCCCCTGCCAACAAGCAGCATGCTGTTCTCGGGAGGGGTGACCTGTGTCCCGCTCACAAACAGCCTGCCCTGAGCAGCAGCAGAGCTCTCAGCCTCTGCACAAAACTGCTCCCTCTCCTTGAGCGGCCACCTTACCCTGGGTTCGGTGCTCTGGGTAAAGCAGGGCATGAAGTGGACACTGAGACCACTCCGTCACTGGAGAAAGGAGTGAGGGTCACCGGCCCCTTCACTTTGCATATACAGAGCAACTCTGGGAAACTGCATGAAGCTAGAAGCCAGAAATGTTATCTCAGAGATCAAATCTGTTACTGGCAGATGATTAAAGGACTTGGAAGTGGTCTGTGTGAGACTCTTTGGCTGCCCAGATGAACCCTTCCCTTCCTCTCTCCCTTCACCCACCTTTTTTCTAGCTGCCTTCCTAAGTCATTGGGGCAAACAGCAGACTCCTGACCCCAAAAGTTGTCCTCTGTTTGGCAGGGACTGTTCCTTATGCTGCGTGCACATGAAATTGTACAGGGAGCAGGCTGCCCCCCTCTTCTCTCCCCTCCTCCCAAACGCAAACAGCACCCACTGCCACAAGCATAGGCATCTGGATATAGGGCTGCTTGCCCCAGTGCCACTGACCTTTTTCTTCCGGTCCCGAGAGCGGTTCCTGCGCTTGCGATTGGATTCTTCCTTTTCCTTCTGCTCCTGCAAAGCCTGAGCCTCAATATCTTTGATTTTCTTCAGCTGCTTAGCTGCTTGAGCCATGGCTGGTCAGGCTGCAGTTCCCTCCAGAGCTCACAAAGGCTGCAGTTCCCTCCAGAGCTCACAACGGCACTTTCCACACAGCACCCTTCTGTTACTGGCCAAGAAGGTCCCTTCCCCTAGCTCAAATGCTGTCGACCCAGATGGGTGTGAAAGCAGTAATGAGAGGAAGATAGAAAGCAGACAACAAGCCCCAAGGGACAGCCGATGTCTCCAGCTAATTGCTAGACGGAGTCCAGGACACCTTCACAAACCATTAATAATCCTAAATCCAGCTGTTCCAGACGTCCTGTGCACCATTTCAGCAGCCCCTGACTGCACTGGCACATCATGCAGAATCCTCCTTGTGGGACAGGACACCAGGCTGGTGCAGCGCTCGCTCCTTCACTGTCTCTCCTGCAGCACGAGAAGAGATGCAGGCAGCCAGCCACAGGAAGGAAAATAACTCTCAGCAATTAATGCAGGGTGACAACAGAGAAGCAGTGAAAAAGGAGGATGATGCATTTCATCTTGACTTTGGGGCTCTCTGTAGCAATGCATTAAGAGCAGTAACCTGCATGCAGTCAGTCAGTGGCTTCACCACTGCAATGCTGCTAAGGCAGGCACATATTCCAGTCTCTCCGATTTTCTCTCTCTCAGTCACTCTCTGTGAAGCATCCGCATCACTCGCTCACTCTCTGGGTTATGATTCCAGCTCCTTTCAGGGGGAGCTATAGGCAGGCGCTGCATTGGTTAGAAGGAAGGCAGCATCCCTCTCAGAAAATAGCCGACACTGCAAAGGCTGTGCCAAGTACCAGAGCAAAGTGCAGCTTAACAGCATCCTTTTCTCCTTGCATTTCTCTACGGAGTGAACAGCAAGGGGAGGGGAGGGATCTTGGCTGTGAATGGGAGACAGAAACCGGGGGCTCAGTCTGCTCTTTGATTACACAGCTCCTGAAGAGTAAAGCCCCTGCCCATTCAGGCATCACCAGAGCTCAAGTCCTCTTCAAGGAACCCTAGTTAAGGCTGCTGGAGTCAGTCACCCTTTCTCCACACACATCTGTACATTTCACTTGCAGCTGCCTTCCTGAAGCGCAACCAGTGACAGGTCAGAAGTCAGGGATCAGGCCTAGCGATGTAAATTTGATTCCTGCAGATTGTGCCAGTGGGTGAGATTGACACTTTGGTGATGACCACATTAGCTGCAGCAAAGTGTGCTCTATTCAGACACTTCTTATCAGCCCTGCCTTTATCAGTCCAATTCTTGTGTACCCCCTCCCCCCCCCCCCCCAACCCCGTAAAGCTCACCTATGTGTAGACCTATGGGTAAAGCACTCAGAACATTATCTGCCCAGGTAGCAGCCCTGCATACCCTGTGCTGTTCTGGCACAGCCTATTTTCTACATAAAGGGTCCCTTTTGTATCAAAAGATGGGGAAGCAGGGATTAATGTTCTCAGCAACTACTTGACAGGTTATACAGAGTGACAGGAAGCGGAGAAATGCAGAATTACCTTAGGCGCTATAGGTCACTTTTCTAAGTTTTCCTGCATTTCCTGCATTTCTTTCTCATTTGAAGTTCCTCCAATTCCCTTGCTTCATCCATAGACTAAGAAACAGAAACATAGATCAAAAACAGAAAAAAAGATCTGTGTATCTTAGTTTATATGGCATATGATGGGTAAGAATACAGCAAACGTTTATGGGGTCCTAATAAAGTCTGAGAACAGGAAATCATCAAATTTTACAAGGGTTTTCCAAGGACACCTATAGTTCTCTCTACTCTACTCATCTAGATAAATAAAGCACTCTACATACAGCTGCACATCTTTATACAGTAACATCTTATGAACACCCATCAAAAAAAAAAAAAAGTATAGTGAAAGACTTTATAGATAGGAGATGCCACATGCACAGCTGCACTCAGTCACCCTAATCCTGTCTCTTCCACTGGAAACACTTCACAGACTAAAAGAGGCAGAGGCCAAATCAAAAAAAGAAAGAAATGTATATATATATATCTCTGCAGCCACCAACATGTACACAGGAGGGAAATTAATTGTCACAATTAACCATAACACACTGAGAATTCCTCAGTTCTGCCTGCATGACTTTGCACCCTAAACCAGCTCCCTGCCAGTTTAGAATAATTTCTGAGGAACTACCTCATTTTTCAAAATACAGAACCCAGGAATTAAACCAAGCTCTGCTAAATGCAACTGCAACGGTTCCCACCACATGTGCAACTCCCCACAGTGCTTGGGTCTTGACCTTTCAGAACTGTGAGACAACCTGCCTGTGGAGGTCCAGGAAATGTCAGCAAGCCAGCAGCAAGATACTGCTGTGAGTACATCTCATCCCTAACCTACGTTCTGCCTTCGTGGATGCAAGCTTTCAGCTGGGTCAGACTTCTGCAACCCAGCCCCACTATGTGGCAGGGTCTGCTTGCTTGCAGTCAAGCAGTAGCAGTGCTACAGTCCAGGCTCTGCCCTGAGATGTTCTGTATTTCCTAATGCTAACAAAGCATCCACTATAGACAAAGCTGAATGGCACCAGGCAGTGGCCGTACGCAGACTTTTGCCTGTAGGACACTGTCTCCTCCTACAAAGAGATCCCATCTTAACTCCCTATAAGCCACAGCAGAACAAGCACAGGACAAGAACAGTTACCATCAAGGGAGAAATAGGATATGGGGTCACACTTTTGATGCCCCAGGGGACACAACAGGGAATCACCTCCTTGTAACTGTCTAAAAACCTGCTTCCTCCTCAGTGCACACACACGAAGAAAGAAATGCAGTCTCACAGAAGGAGCAAGTATGTTTTCATGAGCTCCTCAAGTTCGAGGATAAGCTCCTCATACGCTCAGCTGCCATCTTGTTTGACACAGAATGAAGCACTCATTCAAATAAAAATAGCAAAAAGATTCTAAGGATTCTAAGAAGAGATACGAAATGTATACAGTAAGGCTGAAAGAGTTCTCTTGCGCACTGGCAGGCAGTTTAGGAGGCAGCTCTGACACCACAGAATTGAACCAGGATTGTCTGTATTTGGTTTTAGGTTGGGGGTTTGACCAGATGACCTCCAGAGGTCCTTTCCAACCTCAAACATCGTGATACATAAAGGGACAGCAAATACTAGTGCAGAACCTTCAGACTGGAAGAAAGGTGACAAAGGAGCACAGAAAAATGTGAGTGATACAGATAACGTCCAAAAGGAAACAATTGCACATTATTTCATACAACAGAAGAATCTGAGGCACCATATTTAAAATAACTAAAAAAATATATCCTTTCACTCAGCAGAAAAATTTACAGAATGCTACAGATAGCAAAACATACAGGAGTGAGACAAATTTGGGCAGGAAAGATCCATCACAGATTATTGAACATGATGATTTGGGCTCAGCCTCCTTCTCTGGAAGCCCTTAAACCACAGCTTGATTAGAATGCTGGGACGAGATGCTAAAGGGAAGGTAAGATGCAGAGAACTTTTCAAAAGATAGTTCCTGGACACAGTATTTATCTTACACCCCCCCCCCCCCCCCCCGTTGCACTATGCATGACTGATCCTGACTGGAAAACCATTAGACACATGAATTGCAAAATACCGTTGTCCCCTGTCTGCCCACAAAGAAGAGCAGAGAAGCAAGACCCCAGACAACCCCAGGTTCAGACTCCATCTGTAAGTCAGAGAAACTTTTGATCTAATACCATATAGGCACACCTCGTAGAGCACCAAAGCATCATCAGCTATTTGCAGGAAAAAAGGGGTGCACTTCAGCAGTTCAGTTGCTTTACTGGTGCAGCTGAGAGGGCTGCCTGTGCTTTCTCAAGGGCAGAAATCCTTCCCTGTTCAAATCCATTTTCCTCACCAACTCATTCAGAGTAATATATTCATCATACCCCTGACTATAGCACAGTGCCCCACAGTTACGTAAACACTGTCAGAGCCTCCAGGTGGCGCTTTCCCATGTCTTCCTTTCTACCTTCCTCCTGAACCATCATCTACTACTTGGACTCACTGAGCTCTGCACAGTATTTGTGACAACATTCCTGAAGACAGTGGGCACATTTCTTAACATGTCACATGTCTCACAGCTGGATGCACACAGAGATGATCAAGGACACCTGTGATAGCCTCTAAAAAAACCCACTTTTTCAGTGTTTCTCTTTGTCCCTGGAGTTTCTACCATCACCTGCTGACCTCTCGCTGGACGCGCCTGGGCAGTTCTGATCACTTGCCAAGGACCAAATTCTGCAAATTGCTTTGGTCTCAACAGCATGCTCCCTAACACAAACCAAAGGAGGACAAGGACAGTGCTAAAGTAACTACAGTCTTGCCTACATCAGACTGCAGAAGACAATTTTTGTCAGAAGGGAACACAAAACAGCTTGAACTAGCTGCTCTGGAGAATAGCTCCTCCCAGCAGGATTGACTGAAGCCCTGGTTTGGGAAATCTGCTGTCCAAAACCAATTTATTTCTTCCTACATGACACCCTTTTCCTCTCCTCTCAAGATACCAGAGAGGATTTTGTCTCTATCAAACTCTACATCCAGGGCTTTTGTCCTTTTACAACCCTAGCATCTAGTGTTTCACGCTTAGTGCTTTAACTTGAGGGTGAGTGACAAGCCTGCTAGATGGTCTTCCAATTCATGGAGGGTTGTTTTTGAAACATCTACATTGATTTTTGACAGAGTGATTTAAGAGACCGAGTTAACTGGAATTAGTTATCTCTGCCATATATATAAGGTTGTCCTGTGCAGGGGCTTACACAAATCATATTCTAAGTTATGAAGCATTTGACCTAGGATTGATACCAAGCTTTTGTGCGCTGTAGGTGTATGGTTGGGAGAAAGTGACCCTAGAGATCTGCTGTATTTGAAGAAAATCTCATCTTCTTCTCCATTCTTGCTATTTCAGAATGGAGCAAGGACACAGGACAGAGGAAGTGAGAAATGGTCTTAGCAATAATTTCACTTAACTTGCCACTTCCTTTTTTTTTTTTTCCCAACACTGATTTTTCTCTTCTTTGAGTAAGTTGTTCAGGAAATACACAAAACAGTAGAAAATGTATTATGGATCATATCTTGTTGCTGCTTTTCTGGGTGGAGAAATATAAAATCACTCCAAAATGGGGAAACAGAGGATGAAAATTTCAGTAAGCAGACTTCCTCCTTTAGCTGAAAGATACCAGCTGCATGCATTAGCCAACATGATAATTTACATGAAACTTTTTCAAGAACCTTATTTAATTATTTGGCACAGAGCAACAAACTTATCACTTTTTCCTTGAAAACAATTATTTGTACTATCATATTCATGACAGACTAGGATTGTACTGTGTCAAATGACGATCATATCAACAACAGAGTCCCTGTTCCAAAGGGTTCTCAGGATAAAGGATTTCACATGGGAGAACAAATAGTTATCGACAGAGGAATCCTTAAGAAAATAATCACACAAATGAATCAAGGACAGAAGAACCTCCTGTGAGGAGGGAAGTACAGAAGCAAATTTCTGTCTGCCTGCAAGGCAGTGCAGCTGTTTCAAGAGATGAAACATGTCGCTGGAGCTCTGCTCTGTTCTAGGTGAAGATCGATGTTTGTTGAAGTTGCTCAGATTCTGTGTTAGTGGCAGAAGGATTTTACATTCAAACTTCAATTTCAGGCAGCTATTTTTAGCCATATTATTCTGGCTGACAAGCTGTGAAGATAAAAGATGCTGCAGGCTGCACCTCATCTTCTGTAAACTAAACCTACCTCAGCCTATCTGCATTTCCGTGTTACTGCAGAGACAGGATCTCAGCAAGCATCTCTCTCCCCAAGTTAGGAACCTAATTAAGATGTTTCTGTTCCTTTTAGTGTTTTTTTCTTTTTTTTTTTTTTTTTTAACTACCTCACTGATGAGCTCTCAGCCTTCCAATTAACCTGCTGAAAAGCCTCAACACTAGTCTCCCTGGCAGAAGTTTGTACATTGCTGTTGGTTGCATGTGAACTCTTCCCTGCATATTGAGTGTTGGTAACAGACATTTTGGTCCACATACTGACAAATTTGGAGCAAGACGGATAGTGCTGAAGGGAATAGTTTTATGTCCACAGCATGATTACCTGGCTGTGGCAATCCAGAGCATGCAGCAGCAGCTGCTCACAGCATGCTGTAAGGTACTAACAGTTCCTGCACATCAGGACAGTCTGATTTCACTCCTATCTAGCATGGCAACTCTCAGAGAAACAAAACAAAACCAAATCCACAAAAAACTCATATATTTAGTCCTTTAACAACAGGATTTGATAGTTTCTACAACAAGAAACTGAAAAAAAGATCTCCTTGTTCATGACTCCTAAACAGTCTATCATCAAGACAAGTTAACTCACACAAGTGAGTTTGTTTTTTTAATTTCCTTTAAAAAAATAAAAATAAAACCACCACCACCAACAAAAACAAACAGGTGTTATTAATAGTGAAGCTTATTTGAGCAAATAACGTTTTTTATAAACTTTTCTTAAGTAGCCATACTTGTTTAACAGTTCACTAACTCTGGAAAATCACATTCCTATGATCTCGCTTATGGATTTCATAAGCACTTATTTTTGTTCCTTGGCCTACACGGCTAGAGAGAAAGTTGTTATAAACTGTTACATTCTGGTATTTGCATTTTTCTTCTTAAAATGGTTTTAACTACCTTAAGAACTCAGAAATACACAAGAAGTACTATTTTAATCGTTATTAGTGCTGGCCCTGCTCACCCCAAGCTTGATAGCTTGTGATTAAGCATTGCAAAGATCTCAAACAATGAACTGAAATGTATTTCATGTGCACAGGTGTAACAACAATTTGGTACTGGGGCATTAGAAAAAGACCTTGTATTGTTCTCCTGCTCAGTTTATGATTTATGCATTTTACAAGAACAGAAACGTATGGCATCATTTCACAGCAGCGATTCACCATCACTGTTTTGAACTTTACTGTTACCTAAAGCAACAGAATTATGTTCTAGTCTAACCACTCAGGGCATTGATTCCAGAAGTCAAAGCCATTTTGAACTGCTGGAGGACATGCGACCATTCTCAGTTGGCATTTTACTTCTAAAATCCATTCCATATCTGAAAAATGAGAGATGTTTCTGAAAATCGGGAATAAATGAAAGCAGATGCAGTGTTGCTTGTAAATAACAATTCAAGCCAAACACATTTTAATGGTCAAATCAAACATGTTAAATATGGGTTTAGATATCAAATAACAAGCAAATACAAAAAGAACCCAAACTATAACCCCCAAGTACAGAATAAATGGGGCACAATGGGCGGGGGGGGTGGGAAGAGGCGGACACCCTCTACCTTACAACTTTGCTATTGGATGGTGACAAAGCTTTAAAAAAAAAAAAAAAAAAAGGGAGTTATGAGCAATATACAAATAGCTTGAGAGCTTGCTGGCACAGAATGGTTACTGCAGGCTTAACTCCAACGCTGACTACGGGAAAATAACACGGGCGCAGCCAGCTGCAGGACGTGCGCCTGCTGGGGGCCTGCGGGCGCTTACCTGCAGGTGCCGGCCCGCTCCCCGCAGCTCTCAGGTGACCGCCGGCCCCCGCCAGCCCCCGCCGGCCTCACCCGCGGCTCCCCCCCTATCCCCTCCGCTCCCGGCAGCGCCGCACGACGCCCCCCCGGGCCCGCACGTGCTCAGCCCCGAGGTGCGGGGCGGGCCGGCAGCGCCCCCTCCCTGCACGAGCGCGCGGGACACCGCGGCGCGCGCCTCGCCTCGCCTCGCCCCGCCGCGCGCCCCCGGCCGCCCCCGCGCACGAGCGGACGGGAACGCGCTCGGCCGTGCCCACCGCGGCTCCGCCTCCCTCCAGCGCTCGCCCGGTGCTGCGGGTGCTCCTCGCAGAGGGCGAGCTCGAGCTGGAGCAGCTCGCTGAGGTTTTCCCACGTTCTCCTTCCTGTATCGCTCTTCCCAGGGGAAGCTGAGCGCCACCACGGGGAGCTCGGCCGCCGCGCGCCTGGGCTCCAAGGACCCCGTCCCTTCCAGCCCCAAAGGTGAAAATCAGCCCCGGGGGCTGGTGCCAGAGCGGAGCGCTCACGGGGAAGAAAGAACCCACATGCACAACAGACATCCAAAATGGCTCAACATAATTTATTTTTTATGTTAAAATGTACAGAGTTCTTTTGAAAGTACTTGCTAGAAAGGGGAAAAAAAAGTGATATTACATACAAGTAGAGGAAGGGAGACCATCCAGCCAGGAGCGTATGACATGGAGAATTACAAAGGCATCTAGGCACCCCCTTCCCCTTAGCTTACAAGTCACCATGAACAAAGTACAAAGAGGTTACAAAACAGGAAAAGCAAATATAAACAGACAGGAATAGACTCAGCTTCATTTGTACATGCGGCTTTTAGAGGCATCTGGAGCTCCTATTCACACACTCTAGAGATCTCTTTAAAGAGAATTTTTATCTTTCTTAAAATAGTTTTTAATATTCTACAACAAAGATAAAAAATTTTAAAGATGGAATGAAATGAAAAAGCTCTTATTTTAAAAGGCATCAAAGTCACTAACAGTGAGATTTTTTTTAATTTCTTTTAGAAGATTACCCAAGTTATCTTGCTAAAAATACATATTTTATTTTATTTTTAAACAGAAGTGAAAAATGGTAGGTACCAATATTACTGCGTTGGATAATTTCTTTTTATATATAGAAAAGAACATTTTTTCTACAATAGTTCTACAGTCACAAAGGCTTGTGGAAAAGGGAGCTGCCCAATTGATTTAAAAAAAAATAAAAAAAAATAAAACATAAAACCAAAAAAAAAAAAATACAAAACCAAACCAAACATAACAGCAAACAAACTAAACTCACGGCCCTCATTTCAACAGCTTCTCCTCCTGCTGCAGACCCGTGCCTGCCCCACTACCCCCAACAGTCAGGAAGCAGTGACACAGCTACGATCTAGGAAGGAGAGGGCAGCACAGTGCGCTTTCTACATGGGATATTTGGAACTGGAATAGTATATACAGAGAAATGGGGTCCTACACAGCCTTGTACATGCTCAAAACTAAACAGAAATAAGAAGTGGAAGTCCTTTGAATTCTGCCTTTTATGGTTAGCAGTTATTGGAGGAAAAGTCCATTTTAGTGCATCTGAAGAAACCCAACTTTTAGATTCTTTTGGTTTTAAAACAAAAGAAATTAGTCTTAATGTGTCTGCATTTCTACTTCATATACAATTAAAAAACAACAAAACTACCTTAAAGGGTATCCCTTTTTGTATTGGGTGACACGCCAGCAACTGCTGTCTCTATCACAGAGCAGTGTAGCCAGAAAAGAATGCAAATGGGATTATGCAGTAATAAACAGCAAAATCCTGCCACCTGCATCCTACTGTGGTGTTTGGGCTGTTTCACTCCTGCAGAACAGGCAATTCCCCTCATTTCCCACACTAGATCAAAAGTGTGGCTATTCAGATGAAACGGCCTCAAACATAGCAGAAGAATCAAGGAAGTGTTTGATGTCACCAACTCCCCCCAAGAGCGGCACATTCAGCTACTTCCTACACCACACCAGGAATGGAATAGTGACAAGGACACCATAGGGTTCTCATCAAGCCACCTAAAACATACACTTTGTCTTCCAAGATTACCTAAGAAAAAAGGTTAAGAGGCAGACCACTGGAAACAGCTGCTTTTGAGCTCAGCCTACTCAAAGGCTCAGAACCAAGACCCTCAGCATTTCGAAGTACATACTAAAGCAGAGTTTGGGATCCGAGTTATGGCTGACATGCAGTTCACCTGAAGAGCCTGCAACCGTATTTTGTCCTAGCAGCCCAATAACCATGCTATCCTCCTCATGACTACACGAGGGTTATTAACAGCTCTCTCAAGATGCTCCCAGTAGTTCAGTGACAGAACATTTGTGCAGGCGCACACGTGCATGTCTGCGTGGTGAACAGGATCTGTTTGAAGTTACATTATATTTTCAGAATGAAACATACAATTTCAATGAACTCATCTACAAAAACACCGATGTGAATAGTTTGTTTACATGTAAATCCAAATTTTACTGAAGGGGAAGGAGTCAGGGAAAGTTAAAGATTAACATTTTTTCCTGACTTGCAGAAATGAAGAGCTTCATTTATCCTGTGTCCCTTTCCACGTCTCCCAGTAAGTGCCTCCTGCTAGAAGTAGGAAACTTCAAGTGGGGTTTGGAGGGAAACGCTGTTACTCTTTGAGATGTCAGACATTTTACATTACTGCAGCACTAAAAACTGCATACAAAGGGGCACAAGAAAGGGAGAAGGACATACATTTGAAAAAAATTTAGAAAGATGATTTAACTGTTACACATATTCTGTCCACATGGTCAGCAAAGTAAGGCTCTTTTTAAATTATGAAAAGATTTTGTGCATGTTTTCCCTCTAAAAAATATCTGTAAATGATTTTAGCTGTAAAATGTTTCAGGATTGTGAAGAAAACACTACCCCCCAGAACAAAAACAAAAAGCAACAACAAAAAAACACCAGGCTTCCTAAAAATAAAATAAACCAAAGAAAATCCCTCTAAATCTACAGCAATATTTTAACTGGAAAAAGGTCCATTTTCTCTGGTTCGTCAGTATAAAAGGTTCCTTTATTTATATATATTTAAGTTTTTAGGATGCAAGTTCATCTTGCTCATCTTCTCATGTACGGTCCATTGAGAGACTGCTTGGGCACCCCTGCAGCATTCATGTAGCTGTGATGGGAGGGGCCAGTGTACATCATGTTCCCATGAGGATTTGGCTGCATAGGCTGCTGGGTATAGGCCTGGCTCCCCATCATTCCCATCTGCATCTGCATAGGATACTGTGCTGTCTGGTTCATGTAGGCAGGGTTACTATGGTAACTGCTGTTCATCATGGGCTGTGTCATCCTGTAGCTGTTCATGGCGTTCAGGGTGTTCATATTCATGGAGTTAACATTGTACGGGGTGGTTGGCATGAGGTTGACCCCCATGTTCATACCCCGCTGAACAGCCAACGTACGAGGGCCGGCCTGCATGGCGACTGCGGGTGGGCTGCGGCCGTAGAGCTGCTGCTGGTGTGCACTCGCAGAGGGCAGCGGCGCTGATTTAGAGCGGATGGAAATGTGCCCCTTGACCGGCATCTGCCCCTGCAACCTCTGCGTGTGTGGAATGCCAATATTGGTAGCAGACATGTTACACTGAAGCAGAGGTGACGTGAGGTTCATGGTGGTAGACGCCAAGTTCGGTGGGGGTGTCATGGTGGCTTGTGCTTGTGGTGTGCCTGCTAATGGGTGAGAGGGAGCGAGCTGAGCCAGTCCTGTGTTGGACAGAGAAACACTGGTTGCATAGGAAGTCACAGCAGGAGAATGGCTATAAGGCATGGCATGAGGGTCCATAATGGTGTTCGTCAGCTGCTGCAACTTGGCTAAACTGAACGTGGCTGATGGTTGTGAATAGCTCCCGGCCCCAAAATCCCCTGGAATCCTCTCATAGATGCTTATGTTACCAGTGCTTCCTGATTCAGGTATTTCCATGATCATAGGTGCTGGGGTGAAGCTGTTGTTCATGCTGCACTGAGACAGCGGAGGTTGCTGCTGGGGTGGAGGCGGGGGCTGTGGCTGCTGTGACTGAGGCTGCTGCTGTTGTGGCTGCGGTGCTGGTTGCTGGTTACTTGGAGGCCTTTCTACGACACAGCTCTGAGGTGACTTGATATTGCAGTTAGCTGCAGGCTGGACAGTGCTTTGCTGCATCATGCTGCAACTGCTGCCAATGTTTGCCATTTGCTGAGTGACAACACAACTATTCTGAGTGAGGCTGCTAGAAGAGGACAGTCCCCCATAGGAACAGCTGCTCTGGGAAGAGTTATTTCCACAAATGCTGCCTCCCATAGTAGAGTCATAGCTGCTTGGGTTTTCATAATTTTCTGTAGTGCTCTCAATGCTGCCAAGGTCACTGAAGCCACTATCCACCACCTGCTGAGAGTGGTCCGATACTGAAGGCACATCCATCATGGGGCTGGTCTCCATGTTCTGCATAGAGGGTGCGGACAGGGATCCTTGTTCAGGGCTTATCTGGGTGTAGCTGCTCTCCAGAGCAGGCACATTTGGGCTGCTGACAGAACGTACAGACTGGCTGGGGTGGGACTGAACAGAGGATATTGGACTGTTGTGTTCTGAGGCCTGGCAATCTTCAACCATTGATATCTGAGGATCCTCCTCAGTCTGGGTATAACTCTGCAGAGTCTGACAAGCTGCAAGAGTTTCTTCACAGTCCTGGTAAGCTACATCATGCTCATTGCTCTCCTCCTGTGTCAAGGACTGGACTGCTTGAACAGTTTCAAGATCTAGTTCGCTATGAGGAATCTCTTCCTCTTCCTTTAATTCAATTAATCCTTCTTTGTTACTTTGCTCTTCTTCGTGATCATCCTCAGACCCAGGGACATGCTCTGAGCCCACTGATGTTTCATTGGAAGCCTGCTCTTCCTCAGAATCTGCCTCTGCTTCATCTTTTCCTTTTGCATCTTCTCTACTGTTTTGCATGTCTGTTTCTAAAAAACATTCCTGCACATCAGGCTCCTCCTTCACGCCTTCTCTGGCAGGCTGTTCCTCCAATTCTTTTTTCTTCATAGACTCTAGATGACCATCATCTTCATCATCAGCATCATGGTCTTCATTTTGATTTGTCACAACTGCAATTTCATCTTCTTCTTCATGGTCATGCTCAGGTTCATCTAGTTCTTGCTGCTCTTCTTCTGATTGCCTTTGCTCTTCTAATACCCTTGGCTTCTCCTCTACCTCCTCTTCTATCTCAGGCTCTTTAACTTCTGGCACTGGACTGCTGCTGCTGTCCACAGGAGAAACTGCTCTTACTTCACTGCTGGCTGTATCTTCCTCTTCTCCCTCTCCTACCTCTTCTGCTTCCATATTCACATCTTCCTCTTTCCTTTCCTCAGTTAGAGGTAGCTCTTCTTTCTGCTCAACACCTTCCTCTTCATCTGAAATTTTGGGCTTACGCCCTGGTTTTGAATTACCTACCACTGCATCAGCTCCCTCACCCTGAACTGACGATGGCACTTTTTCCCGGTTCAGTTTAAAACCCGGTTTTCGACCAGGTCTCTTCTTCCAGTGGATTGGTTTTCGGCTCTTGCCTTTTGGCCATCCCTTCTTCTTTTTCATGGGTGTAGAAGTATCTGGTTCAAGTGAACAATCCTTTGCTTCACATTTTCTCAGCATAGATAATGGTTTCAAAGTTGGGGTACCTGAAAACACAAATGGAAAGACACTGTTCAAACATTTTGTTTTACCCGAGCATTCACAGAAGCTTTCCCAAGTATTCCATTATGATTATCAACTTCATACATCAATAATAGCGTAGTGATTTATTGTGAAGGGAGCAAGAAGGATCAAAGTCTACTCATCAGCAGTCACACAGAACATTACATTTTCAAAGAACACCGATGATTTCAAGATTTTGCATGGTCAAAGCTCTGAACCTTCAATATATAAATCAATGAAGCACTAGTCTATATAATAAAATCCTGGACAGACTCACCACCCTTTAAAGATTTTATTTATACAATATGCTTACAAATTAAAATATTCCAGTGTAGCACTGGATGTTACAATAACACTGTATTTCCATTTAGATCTGTATTTTGTGCCTCTGCTGAAGAAAGTATTTCTGCTTTGTCATGGCTTACGTTTTTGAATGTCCATAATGTCAACAGAAATATAGAGGTGACTGAATTTGCCTGGATTTTTTTTTTTTTTTATCCTGAGAAAACAATTAAGGAAGCTGAATTTCACTCTCATCTGACTTTCATTTGATGAAGCAATTTCTGCATTTCAGTGGCTTTCTAAATATGAAAATAGGTTCACGGCCTATACTGCCAGAAACAAACGCTGACATAATCTACTGAGAACTTACTGAATACTATAAGGCTTTCCCTGAAGCAATTCTGTCTTCAACTTGTCAATTAGGATAGCCAGTGACATTTCACACAACTGTTGATAAACAATTGCATTGACACTAGTTGATACTCATGCTTTATCATCTGAATTTCTGTCTTCAGACACCAGATTTTCTTAATCTGCTTTTGTGTCAGTTTTTCTTTTATCTGCTGTGCAGATAATTCCTCTTACCACACAATAGTCCTTACATAAGTAAATATAAGTAATAATATTTTGCCTCTGCTTATAATCTAAGGTGACAGAATTATTTGAATCTGTCATTAGAGAAAATTTGTTTCAGTGCCTTAATCAGCCCATGACTATTCTTCAAAGTTTTTCAGTTCATCAATACTCTTATCAAGTGCAAATAACTTAGTAAAGACAGTTGTAGTAGTTTCACTAAAGCTAAATAAAGAGTTGACAGGGTGTCTCTGCTCCACTTGAGGTTTCCCTTGTTCATATATTTAACGATTATAGGAATCTCTTTGACTGATTTAGAAAACCATGCTCATCTTGTTACTGACAAGACCTTCAAATACCTGTGAGACTATCCCAGTGAAATGCACTTCAGTTCATTTACCAAATCCCCTCTTTTCCTGTCACCTGCTTTTTTTTTTTTTTTTTTTAAATATTTGCCCCAAAATAGCAGTAAAGACAAACAAGATTCACAACAATCTCCCTTGCACCCTACTGATAAAAAAGCAGCTTAATTATTCCCTGCTTGCAGTTTATTTGATATGTACTAGCTTGATTTTGTAACATTTCAGCTTAAGCAAATGGTTTTGTCACATACCTCACAAAACACTAGTGGGTAACATCAATTACCCTTATTAGCTGAGCTGTAGGCTTGTGAAATATATCATGTTCTCTAACAAAATACATTTTTCACATTCCACTGTTCGTTTGTATTGAGCAAATAACCATTCCTGGACTTTCTACTGAGTCATAAGCCATGCATCCTACTATTTAAATCAGGATGAAAGTCATGCTGACAGGCCTGTAATTATCCTTGTCATCCCACTATATGGATGCAAGATAATTTTCCTCCCAAATTCACAGTAGACTTATTTACATTTCTGCCCTTTCATCCATCTTAAAAGCTGATTTACAGAATACCCTGAGTTGGAAGGGTCCCAACAAGGATCATAAAGTCCAAGTCAATTCCATACTATACGTTCCATGCTAAACGTTCCCCAAGAAGAGCTGCTGTATATCTAGTTATGCAAAGAATTCAACAAAAGCAAAACTAAATAATGTATTCTTAGTAGCCCACAAGTGCTTAAGAATTGATCATAGGTCAACTGAATTACTCTTGCCCTTACCTCAACTTTGTGAAATAATTTTGAACAGTGTTCTGTGTCTTCAGAAGCTACTCAACCCTCTTACAAACAACTTCACACACAGTAAGTCACTTAAAAAAAAAAAAAAAGCCTTAAAGGGTTTATTCATTTTCTATTGAAATGTTATTTATTTGAAGTTAGAAATCCACCAAAAACTCCATGCAACTAATTCTGTCAGGCATTTATTCTGAATGCCCCTGACCAGAAACATCCTGGAAAAATTCTGAGTATTAAAAATTAACTTAAAATAAATACTGATTTCAAAATTCAACAACTCCTTTAAGTCATCCATAAAATAGATGTGGAGTGTGAATAGAGGAAAGAAAGGATCAACCACAGACAGCATATATTTAGGCAGGAAGAAAATGCTACTTTCATGGTATTTGTTAAAGCATTAATATTTAGGGTCTTAAAAAAATTAAATTAACCTGCTTAAAAAACAAACAACAAAACCAAAAAACTATTTCTCTTCCCCTTCCCTTACGTTTTCTATCTACTACTTAAGATTAGTTTTTACCATCTCTTACCTAAAGATACTGTGCTTTCACCTGTACTGTCATGGATTTAATATCTTAAGATTTTTATATATTTATTCTTTATGATGGTAGGCTCCCCTTAGAGTAATATAATATTAAACATGTCTGGTTCTGGTCTCCTCCATACAAGAAAGATATGGAGGCACCAGAAAGAGTCCAGCAAGAGGCCACTAAGATTGCTAAGAGACTAGAGCATCTCTCCTATAAGGAAAGGCTGAGAGAGCTGGGACTAGAGAAGGCTCAGAAGGATCTTAATCCATGCAAATACCTGAAGATGGACATAAAGAAGATGGTGGCACACTTTCCAGCGGTGCCCAGTGACAGGACAAGAGGCAACAGGCACAAACTGAAACACAGAAAGTTCCCTCTAAACATCAGAGAACACTTCAAGTTGCCCAGAGGCTGAGGAGTCTGCCTCCTGGGAGATACTCAAAAGTCATCTGGACACAATCCATGGCAACTGTGTCCTGAGCAAGGGAGCTGGACCAGATGACCTCCAGAGGTCCCTTCCAACCTGAAGGGACTGTGATTCTGTGATTTTTACCACATGCAGTTGACACTGTCTTTACAAAAGAATATGGGTTTAATAACCACTCAACTTTTCTGCACAGTTTTTGAGGATACTGGGATACATACATCCAAACACGCTTTCTGTTGCGCTTAGTTAAAAGTCAGTGTGCACGTGAGCTTGAACAGAAGATCCTTACAGTATTCACATTCACAGTAAAACTCTTGTAGAAGCAGGAAAAGCAAAATAATACAGCCCAACCTGTCAAAGAGCTCCCTCTTCTCCTAAGTTGTACAACACTGTTAGAATATACAGAGAGAAGCTTTTTTTGTTTCCTATACCACAGAATACCTGTCTTCCAGAATGCCAAACCCATATTAAATACCAGCCTCAAGTCACTACACCACACTACCCATTCTCACCGTAGCCCTGACAGCAATCAGAGCCAATTCAAACTCTAATCAGACACCAAATTTAATAGATTGAAATGTCACCTTAGAGAGAAATCATAAAACACCTTCCACGCGCTGACTCAGCTAGACATTAAGTTAGTATCTAACCCAAAACACCCTTAGCTAGTAAGAATGTACAATCAGGTTTCTGTAGTGAAGGAAAAACTGCAGTGAATCTAAGCTTCCCATAAACATTTCCAACTCATAGTTATGATTAAAATACTCTAAATCTGAACCAAGTATAAATGACTTTTATACTTCCTTTTTGAAATGTCAGAAGGCTGTGCCACCACAACTCCACCTAGTGTAATGCTTTATCCAAAATGTCCAGTAGTAAGCTTTTTGTACTGCTTGATTATTATGCCCATGTAATAATATGTTTAGATAGAGAAAATACGATGTATTTTCAGTTAAGATCACTTCAGTTTTACTATGCATATGCAAAGACAGCTGTATCAAAGGCAAAAAAAAACAACAGATACAGTATTTCAGGAGCAGCAAAACCCTAAATCCGGGTGCTTATTACATTATTACCTCTGAGGTACTAACAAATTTGCGGAAGTTCAGAAACAAAGCATCAGAAGTGACACCAGGAAACAGGAAGCACTAAATTGAAAACAGGATGGTAAGAAAGTGAAGCATTTACAAACTAGGTGAGCAAGAAATTTGTCACTGTGGTACATAGTGTGTGTAAGTCATAAAAGTGACTTTCCAAATATCATTCTTTATTCAAGTATCACTCTTGATATTAAAAGCTGTGAGGCAGGACATGTAATATGATAAAAAACAGGATCTCAAAATAAATAAGTATTTCTCTGTTATGGAAAACTGAGGACTCTCTAATTAATTTTTATTTTATTGCTGTAAGCAGCTCTGCTGCACAGGTTTTTCCACAACCGCTTACACCAGATCCACTAGAAACGATGAACTGAAAATGCCCTGTGATCGGGTCAGTGCTTAAAGTTAAGTCACCATATTTTCATAACATTTGGGAATGTTTCAGGCTGGTATGACTAGTAACTTATGCTTAAACAAACTTTCAAAAGTTTACCACCAAACATACCATTAGTGTCATCGGATTCCTCCTCATCTTTGGACTTTCTCTTAGAAGAGGGTCTGTTCCTGAGGGTGTCTTGTGGGGCTAAGTGCCGAAAGTATCCACTGGGCAAAAGTTCATTCTCCTCATCTTCCTCCTCCTCTTCTTCCTCTTCCTCCTCCTCAATCTCAAATGTAGGCTCTAATCGGGGCATTGGTCGTTCAGAGTCTGAATCCTCAAATGGTTCATCCAGCACTTCTGTGGTCTCTGAGATTGTTTCAGTGACAACACTGCTGTTGTGGTGCTTACGCTTGCGTACCCTTCTTTTCCGATGAAGAATTGGCTTCTGAAAATGGAAGGTAGAAGAAAAGATATTTTTATCATGTATACCAGAAATAGGATGCTAAAAAAAACAGAGAACATGAACAGCAGAGTTCAACGGTCTAAGAAGGACCACGGATTCTTTTTTGAATTCAAATTTTGAACTTCACTTGGAAATACAGGCCAGCATCTGCCTTCTTTTAGACAGATATCAAATACAATGCAAGACCATAGACTTTCATGCATATTGCTAGATGGGCATCTGTGCCCATCTGTGCATCTGTGATGGCCATCTTTAAATGCTATAAGCCATTTAAATGGCTGAAGATAACTTTAACAGATGAGAGTTCAGAGTCACTAAAGCATAGATGTGAATAGTTTAGAATAATCTACAAAGGTGATATAGAAAATAACTTTTTTAGTGTAGCATGCCATGAAGACAGGATTTTCTTGGTCACGTTGACAGACATCTCCAAGGTAAATGATTCCAAAGACTTTATGCTGTGATTTTAGCTGTTTAGATAGCATTTGTGTTTTTAAAGCTTCTTTTAAAAGTAGGATTGTATCTGTTTTTACTCAGTGTAATTGAGTAAAACTTTAACAGGCAAGTTGGAAAACATCAAACCCACAAGTGAGAAATCTGGAAAAAAACCTACCTCTGATGCAAAAAACAAGAGCAAAAACAACAAACAACACACCACTAGCAGTAAGATAGCGTAAAGTACTCTCCAGAGACCTGGCACACTGAACAGGTGTTACTTGTACATCTACTTGCACTGACCCTTAAAACAGTACCAACATATTGACAAAATATACTGCATAACAGACACAACAAGAAATAAAGCACACACCTTTCGTTTTAAAGTTGGCTTGGTGAGAACAGGTGGAGAGCTTGATCGGGGACTCACAGGGTCATCATCATCATCTTCGCTACTCTCACTAAAACATCTCGGAAGCGCCCTATCACTATCGCGGTAGCGGCGGGGTAATCTTTCACAGTCCTCTGGGAACCTACACTTCAGTGACTCCATGTTTTTTAACTGTCCTCTCCATCTTTCCATACCTTCGCTGTACCGCCGACGAGGAATTGCAGATTTTTCACTTTTGCCATACTGCACCTGGGAAACTGCAGATTTTTCTTCATCATCAGCATACCGACCTCTTGGGGCTGGAGACTTCTCCTCACATTCGCCACATCTTCCCTGCAAAGCTGTTGACTTCTCCTCACATTCACTGCACCGGCCTTGTGAGGCTGCTGATTTCTCTTCACATTCACTGCATCGCTCACCAGGAATGTCTGTCTTGTCCTCAGTGGGCAATATTGGTTCCTTCTCACAAAAGGTCTCTCGAAGTTTTTTGCCCTTGCGATTCCATCGACCTCTTCGTGATGACTGACTGTTTGCAGGAAGACTGTCCAGGGGAAAAACATGCTTGTTTGGCCGTGTAGAACTGACCGGAGCAACAATGTCTGGCTTTTTTTCATTCTTTGTAGGTGAATAAGGCTCTTGCTCTTTCTTCTCCCATGACACAGATTTTACCATCTAACATAAATAAAAATAAATAGATTTCATACTTCCTATTTAATCATGTACATCTATCCTGAAACTGATTCAGCAAAAGCTTTTGAGCAAGAATTCAGAAAACTTTAACAAGAGTGACTTTTCAGAATCTGAGAATAGCAAATGAATAAATGAATCGACTTTTATGATGTTGTAATATTGTCCACTGCAATTCCTTTCCCTACCAGATGACAACATACCCCAGATTAGCTTCCTGACGATTGACTTCAGTAGGCAGCAGCCATCCAGTGGCCTGCTGGAATGCAAGCATAACCTTGCTACATTCAAACATAGTATTTATCTCACAATTATCTTGAAAATTACAAGAAGTGTTTTTTCCTGTAAAAATGCACAATGAGTTTCATGCAAATGTAGTAATGTTCTATAATTTCTCTCTGAAATGGTACTCTAGTCAGCATTCATCACCTGATGTGAGAGCACAACCCTTCCAGGTTAGCAGCCTAGATTTCAGAAAGTTTCACTGCTCTGTGAGCAGTGATTTACGATAAAGTTATTGGTGATTTTGCAAAGCAACAATGGAAAATATTTTGGTAAAAAATGTTGAAGATTTTTTGTCATTTTTATTTATGCAATTTCTCACTTGTAGAAGTGCTGGGTGCCTTCAAATTTAATGCCTTTTCAGTAATTTGATGAGAGTCCAGGTTGCTTGAGAGTAGGAAGGGGTTTGTTTTGCTATTTTTTTATTTTTTTGAGACCACCATGACTTCCACACACTGAAAAATGCATTAAGAGTGCTCTTAATAATTTGAAAAAGACTTTAACCTTTTACAGGCTATGCCTCAGTGATACTATTTTCTAGTATCTAATCTGAAACTACAAAAATACATCATCCAATTACGACCGCAATGTTTTTTTAAAATTATTATTATTATGCAAAACGACCAAGCTTGCCGTTTGAAATTTTGTTAGTACTGCCTGCAAAAGCACCGAATATAAACTATACGCCACATAGAAGTAACCAATTCACTCTTACGCTGGCCTCTGAATCTTTTTCTTTCTGATGTTGTTGCTCTTCATTTTCCCCATCCTCTGTCTCTTCTTCTTCATCCTCAGAGACAACTGAGTTGGAAACTATAACAGGTGTCCAACGCAGACATTCCGCATCCACATCTATAGGTCTCACATTAGTTCTAAGCTTTGCCATATGTTCTTGGATAAGTTTCTCCCGACGAACGATCACAAATCTGAACAGTAATAATACTCTGATCAACAACAGGCTACTTACTATACATGTCATCATGTGACATACAAAATAAAGAAAAATCTGTGTACTCTCAATCATCATAATCTCAATTGCAGTAACTTCAGAGAATTCAGGAAATTTATTAAAAATCTACAATCTGCAAATATGCAATGGCTTCAGACTAGAGAAAGCATCTTAGAACTGAGAAAATGTTAGAATTCTTTCCATTTCTTGTTAAAGGTGAAGCCATTATCCTTACATAGATATTACACTTACACTTTTATTATCTGTTAAACAGTCAGGGGTTAAGCCATTTGGTAAAAAGGCAATATAAGGCAAAAGATGCTCAGTGATAACAAGAAGGCTGCTTTAAAGAGTTATGTTCCCACTGCCAGACTGGATTTTATTCAGCTGTTTGGGAGTAATATCAACGATTACTATTATTTTTTTAATCAAATTAGAAAGCACACTGTGAAATGAGGATATAAAAGCGCTCTAAAGTAAGCTTAACACAAACTAAGAATACAACCCCACTCCCAAAACAGCAACTGTCTGAATTAAGAACAATTCCCTGTATTTCACTTGACTGGTACACTCAGCTGGACAAACCTCTATTCTATATCCATACACCTCATTTCTCCCATTGATCTATCCCATTGTCTGAGCAAGTTAATTGTATATTGGACACGCAGAGAAAAGGGGAAAACAACTGTCTGCTCAGTGTCAGGAAAAAGGAACATGTTCCCTTCTCTCTAGAGATCCTCCTGCTCTGTCCTGTGAGGTTGTTAGACTGATTATGCAGAGGGACCCCAGGAGAACAAGAGACCAGCTTGCTTTTTCTCACAGCTGCAAATTACTTGGACATTTCACAGCTGCACTGCTACATGGCTGGTAACCTCATGCAGCTTCAGCACAGAACAATTCTTTTACTGCATGAGAACATCACAGATCTCAACAGTCAATATTTGGTCACATTACTTTTAAATAAAATCAAGATTATTGGATGTGACTTGTCTCCAAACATCCTTGAAGTTCATTCAAATACACCCGAGTTTGTCTGGAAATAAAACAGGACTACGGTACTCACTGATCACTACGGAAGTCAAGCATTCTCAGGTGATGCAGAGTGGAAGTGATATCTTGAGGGCAGATTCCAGTCAGCTTACTCAATTTCTTGATGCTTAATTGCTTGTCATGTTGGTGATAAAGGCACTCCAATATTACACTTTTCCAATAAGCCATATATGAGAGTCGTCCCAGGTCTGACAGGGGCTTCTCTGGTGATCCTGCTTGACCTTCACGCTTTGAAAGCAGATAGCCTAAAGAATCACATGAAAAAATGCTCAAAAAATTGGCATATATAGCTTCTGCATCCTGTTACTCCAAGTTCTACAAGAGCAAGAAAGTAGCTGAATGCTTCTTATGAGATAACATATATTTCACTTTTGAAGGACGCACCGAGTGATCAGCCCTGTTCTGGGGGGTTCGAATTTCTGTTATTCAACGATAGAGTATGAGGTTTCTAAACTACATTGTTTTTCAATATTGGCTATGGACAATACCACAAGATGGCAGCAGTTGACTACCTAGAAACTAACCTAGGACTGTAGTACAGATAGCATGAGGTCTGCTGAATCTTTGAAACTACAACTCTGCCAGTTAAGTCATTAATGTATCTATCAGTGTCACTTTGGGCTTTGAAGAAATACATGATTTGAAAGCAAATAACTTCAGCAATTGCCATTAGCATAACTAGTAACAGCTGCCTCAGATCAGCTACTTTGTACAAAATTCATTAATTTTAAACAAAACTAAGATGATAATTGTCATTTTAAAGAAGATAAAAGGAAAACATATTTTAACCTTTTAAAACTAATAAAACAAATAATTTACTTAAAAATTCTCTATTAAGAAATTTCAGGGCCATACTAGAGTTCTTCTACCCATAGAAGAACCTCAATTAAAGACTGTGATATGCTGCACATATTCAATAAAGACAGAGAGGTTATATCTCCCCAATATAACAGAAGAAAAAAAAAAATCAGCTGACAAAGGCTTCTTCTCACTGCTGCTCTACTATAGCCCAAATCTGTTACTTTCTGAAGATATATCACTGAGTTCCATTAATTGATCAATATTTTCAGGAGAACAACATCTTATCTGCACAGGATATTTACTATTCTAGAACTATTCTAGTATAATTACGGCAGTAGAGTTTCTCCTTAGGACATTAACACCAAAATTAGCATGTCCACAGGGAAGGCTATCTATATATCAGCATAGTAAGTGAGGTATAGTTACAGTGGCAAGTTTCTTAGTGAACTTACTAAAATCCACATGAAACTGAGAACTGTTAAGAGTATTCACAGCCAAAAAACATCTTTTTTTTGTTGCTCTCAAGGCTAAATTAAAACCTAACAATGACTACTACCTTTTGCTTAAGACACATTCACTTAATGAAGCTGCTGAAAGTTTGAACACACCATGTGGTTTTAATTGTCTTTCTTTATAACTACATGCACAAGATAAGCTTCTGCAAAAACCCTATACTTGCAAATGCCTATAGCTGCTTACACCTGAATTAGAGGAAAATTCATCTACTTGTTTTCAGAATTTAAGCTTTCCAACAAAAAGATTAACTACTTAAGTTCAGATTACTGTGAATATCAGTATTCTTTTTCTGAGATCTTGTTTTTTTATTTTTATTTTTTATTTTTAAAAGATATCCTCTTTAATGACTAAGTCTTTAATTAAAATATGAAAAGGAGAAGAAAAAGTGAAGAAGTTTCTTACTGAAGTCAATTAGGAACCTGCCGTAGCCCTTACGCTGGTATTGTGGAAGAATCATTATACAGGAAACATTGTATTTCTGTTGGCAGTGTTTTTCCTGTTGGGAAAAAAAAAAAATAAATAAAAGCAGCAAGTTTTAAAAGTAGAAAACTTCTGACCAGTCAGAAATATGGAGTTGTACAGAACAACTTCTAATTAGTTATCAAAAACTGAGATAGAAAGCCACAAAAGGTTTTTATTTATTTATTTATTATTATTTTTAGGAAAAACATACTTGAGCAACAGAAAGACTTTAGAGGAGATAAAAATATTAAAACTCTATTACCATCATTTCAGTTTGCACACTATATTTCATAAAATGCAAAGGCCTAAATTACAGTTAAAGACTCTGAAGCAACATTTCTCACCAGAGCAATTCCAAGTCTGAAGCATTCAAATACTTGCCTTGGAAAAGTAACCAACAAGGTGACAGCCCTTCACATCGTTCTGTGTCAGCACGTAGAAAAGAAATGGCTCCACATCATAATAAAGAGTCTTATGGTCCAGGAAGAGTTTGGCTAATAAGCACAAATTCTGGCAGTAGATAGTGCTGACATTGCCATCAACCTTACAAAAACAAGGAGAAGTTGTTACACTCTATATTCTGTCATACAAGAAAATGCTTCATCTGGGCATCCCTGAATATTTGACATATGTAACAATAGGAAGGCTTCAGTGCCACAGGCAGAGTCTAAAATGATTTAAAATTTCACAGCAAAAAGGCCGTGGCTGAGTCCCTGTTACATTTATTAGAATCATGGAATATCCCGAGTTGGAAGGTACCCATAAAGATCATTAAGTCCAACTCCTGGCACCGCACAGGTCTACCCAAAATTTTAGACCGTGTGACTAAGTGCACAGTCCAATTGCTTCTTAAATTACCTTAAAAGAAGTTAAAATTCATTTTCCTAAAATGAATAAGTTTTTTTTTTTTTTAAACACAGCAAGCCTTCTCACACATTTATTGTATGAATAATCTATATATGATACCAGCACCCACTGCTTGCTTGTACTGCTTCACCCACTGCTTCATTCTTTAAGCAAATGCTTGAAGAATGAAGACTTTAGGGCTACAGAACACTCACACTACTGGATGCTGAAGACCCCATCTTAGAGATAACAGTGAGTGGCTTCATATCTTAACTTACCTCAAAGACTGAAATATTGTTTTTTCTGTAAATTTCATTGGCTGGAGGATGAAACCAGCCACACTTTTTCATATGCTGTTGGAGAATAGTTCTGCTTTTCATATACTTTAGACAGAATTCACAAAGGTATAACTTAGGTAGCCTGTAAGCAAAGGTGAAGAAAACCCAAGATTGAAGATACAGACTTTTACATGAAATTCCTCACTCCTGCAGATAAAGAACTTGATGAAAACAAAACCAGTATATAGTGAACCTATGTATGTGCTAATGAGGACAAAAAACCTTAGCATGCTTAAAGTTACAGCATTTACTTATTCTGTAATGAATACGTATTTAAAAAAAAGAAATCCCCATGAGAAATCTGTCAATGCCATCACAAAGCCATTTCATGTACCACATTGACACAGACGATTTAAATGAGTATCTTGTCCTGCTGTGATTTAATTCCGTTTGCATACACTGACTTGGGCAGGGAAGCTATTTCGCAATTACATTTAATACACTTAGCAGAACTAGAATAATTCTTGATAACAGACCATATGCTCTGTGGTAGAAATGGTGTAAGTTTTATTTCATTTTCTCTCTCTAGCTATGGCCTTCGGAAGTTATTCCTCATTCTG
Organism: Aythya ferina; assembly: GCF_964211825.1. Classification (NCBI taxonomy): domain Eukaryota; kingdom Metazoa; phylum Chordata; class Aves; order Anseriformes; family Anatidae; genus Aythya; species Aythya ferina. The sequence continues at coordinate 5,888,058 of NC_140310.1, forward strand.
AATCAACTTTATGTCTGAAGAGTTTACAGTCTAGACAGTGTGAAAAGTTCTTAAGAAACAGAACATAAGAACAACTAAATGAGTATCACAGGAGAACATTTCAAATGCTAAGATGTAAAACAATAAACATTCATGATTTAATGTGTTGAACTCCGTACAACATTAAAATACATCAAAAGTCATTCTTATTAAATTTCTTCTTATTTTTCTCTTTCAGGTCCTATATAGCAAACAGCCCTTTCTAATAAGGTCATTTAAAATACAGTTAACAAATCTGCTGAGGGAATATGGTGTTACTTTATATCAAGAATTTTATATCAAGATGTTGCCACGTGTCAAGAACTACTGCAGTCAGTCAGGATACTCTAATTACTTACAGCCCAATATCAGATCATTTAGCTGAGGCTGCTCTCTCTTCAACATAACATGTCAGTTCTTTAGGAATCTATGTAATCTTATGTTTCCATGGCCATTCTAATGTTCACAGCATATACAGCATATTACAGAGTTTATCGCCTTTCTGATTCAGCCTAAAAAAAAACTTCATATGTCTACAGACTCCCATGAAAAGTATCTGGATTACATGTACTTGGCGTCTGTCCTACATTCACATACAATCTTCTTAAGATTTCCACACCTGCTGGACTACAGCTTTCCCATAAACACTGAAGCAGAACAAAAAAGGATGTTCGCTCGTACCTTGAGTATTCCTGGGGATATGGGGAGGAGTACCAGGTCTGGATTTCATACTTGCCAAATTCGATGACAGAGGGGCATCGGACTTGCGGATCAGGAGGTCCAGTCACCCCTACTTTCTATGCAAGAAAAAAAGACATTTATGTGAATTTCCAACTAAAAGACTTGCAAGCTGAAATAAATTGAAGTGTTTCCATCTACCCAGTCCATCCTACTCAATCTGAACTCAAAGTAAGAAGATGAAGAAACCAGCAATCACATATCAAGCAAACATGATTCACAAAATTGAAGTAGTGAGTATTGTCATATCAAATATTTCACTACCTTTCACACTGTTGCATGTCATACTCTTTACATGCAAATTAGTAGACAGCAAAATTTAATATAATTAATATAATTTTCTTTCAGTCCATCTGTTATTTCTTTCCTTGTTATTTCAATAGCCAAGTACAGAAACACGAATTGTTCCTGATGCTAGGATCTAGAATATACAAGTGTCTACTAATAGAACACAGTGTCTTCCCAGCACTAAGATTATATGTACTGTGAACACAGTACCTACCAAAACAAAATTCAGTGTACAGCTATCTCAAGCTAACAGAAAAAGAGCTATCTCAAGAAAACCCTCCTCCAAATGAATGCCCAGTGCAAAGGTAGGCACACAGCACACATCTAGCTCCTGTATCGCTGCTTACACATCACAGTCACTACAAGAAGGCATTCAATAGCAGACTACCGCTTCAGCCTCTGTGCTAGCAGCTTTCTCCCTGAACATTCACTAAGCCGTATCTTTTCCTTGGCTCACTTGAAAGCCTTTAACACATCACCACACGTTTCCATTCTCTTGGGTGAGGCAGTTAGCTCAGATACAAGTGCACACTTCCTGTATCATTGCATCACAACTCTGGGTAACACCTTCCTCACCAAAACCAACCAACTAGCCACCTTAAATGTAAGGTATTTTAACTACAACAAGTATTTTCCCCACATAGGGCAAAAAAAAACTCTTCAAAATAGGTTCTTTTTTTCTAAGCAGGTGTTTGGAGATGAGTATTTTCTCTGTTGTGGATATATGTCCATAGACCGTTTCAGCTCTTCAGTGTTTTTCTAAACTATGGTGGCAAGCCATAGTCAGGTATGCAATTTGCTCAGTAATGCATATGCTGAGCATTGCATTTTTTTCCTTTTGTTTTTTCTTTTTTTTTTTCTTAAATCAAACCTGTAACAAAGTTTGAAGTAAGTTTGAAATAAGTAGTGTTATACACTACTGCTGTATTTGCACCTCAGAAAAAAGTTAACTGCTCTCCATCTTAGTCTGCTTTATCCTACAGATGGCAGAGTTCAGTCTTACCAAAAATCATTGTTCTGTAACTCTTTAGGTACAGAGGCTATATTTAGTAATTGGAATTGAATCAACCTTTGACAGAATTGTATGTAAACAAACAGAAGTCAAATATCTGCAGAAAGTTAAAAGGACAGTTATACTTAGAGAAGCACTGCTCAGGGAAGTCACCTCATAAATTCAGTTGACCTCTCTGGCTTGAAAAGGAGTGAATCATAAAACCATTCAAGGTACTGAAAAGTACACACATACACAGTATGTAATACACATGGATATATACACGTTACACAGATACGTGAATATACACACAAAATAACGCCTCATCCCTTTTCATAAGTAGCAATATTATCTAGAAAAAAATGTTTAAATCACCCAGAGGCCCTATATGACCCATGCAAACAGCCTCCATATTTTATTAACACTCCATACATTTTACCAGCTACTTAACAGCTATGTTCTAACATAATTAAAGCCACAGCCCTCAAGGCTTTTTAGATGCTCACCTTAGCCCCTTAACACCCTTACGTCCACTTTTATATTATTCTTCAGCTCTCTTGAGATCAGTTTCCCTCTACTCTCAACCAGAAAAACAGAGCACAGTAGCTTCTGTAACAGACTGACTCATCTAGAGTCTACTTTTTTTTTTTTTTTTAAAAAAAACAACAACAACAACAAAAAAACACTCTTTTACAGGCTTGGTACTTTCTGCCAAACACTAAAAATTTAACTTTACCTGCAGTGCTTGCTCCTGAATATCTCTAAACAACTCCATATCTTTTTCAGTTAAGACATCCTGGCTCCCAAAAAAGCGCTCTTCATTTTCTTGTTTTCCATCCCAGCCATCCTGATTGTCTGTAATTGAGTGAGAAAACTGTCATCACCTACATTTACAAAGAGTTACATACTTTTTAGTACAGCAGGAAACAACATGTAGCAAAATGACTGAATGCAGCTGAGTTTTTTTGATGCAATTTTCTGTTCAGATTGGGACCAAAAAGGAAGAACCATTTCTGGATTTCTGAACACATAAGTAGTAACGTCAGTTATTTGACTCAAATGCAGCATTTAGGTATTCATTGTTACAAATGCCACCAGGACTCTACTATAAGATCTTTTAAGGTAAATGGCTTACCACTGTGCCTGTTTCTCACAAAAGGACTACAAAACTATTTAAACCCTGTAGTTGCCACAATCAAAACCAAACACTTGCATTCATCACCTAAGGAATACCCCCTTCCACACACACACACAAAACACAACAAAAAATTGAACAGCACCACCACATAGAAACAAGAAAACTAACCCCACAAGACTCTTCACCTCACCCTCAAGCCAGTAACACACTTTTTTTTTTTTTTTGATGCTTCCAGCACCAGCCAGGCTAATGCAATTAACTATTCTAAAGCTTCAACCCCTGTATTTGATTGTGGAATATTATCCACTGCTTGCTTAGGAACAACTCAAGTTATGAAAATACACAAGACTTTAAAGATCTGAACACAAAGATTAAATAAAGGTGCAGTCATGGATGATCATCTTAAACTAAAAAAGAAAACAAGTAAAGCAGAACTGTGTTAATTCAAGAGATGCTCCTCAGCAGGTAGGTGAGAAGTACAGCATGAAGCAGGCTCTTCTGTGACTGAGAAAAAGAAAGAAATTTTTGCTAGCCTCTACCACAGATAGGAAACTCATGAATCTTTCTTATCTACTTCCTGTTTCATACTTCTACCTTGTTGTTCTTATTCTCATTAACCACTCCTTAAGTTACTTCTTTCGAACTTCTTTTCAACATTATTTTGCACATTTCCTGTTATCTGCCAGCCCCTCATTATCAAAGGGCATTATACCTCACAGTCATTGTTCGATCCCTCATCACATCTTGTTATTACATATGAAGAGTCAAAGAACTCTTTTCCCTTTTCCAACTGCTATTCTATCATGATGCACTAAAGATAACTGCATTTGAGTGTTAACTTTTCAGCTCAAAGTTTCCAGCATCTAAAAAAATTCTAGTCACTTCAATATCCTGGCCTTTGAACATTTTCTTGGAGTACAGGATACTTACATTGGCAGGGTGAAAAATCTTTACCTGTGGGCCACTCTGAAGTGCTAGATTTCCTGGTACCCTTTTTCCTGATCCTATACTGTTGAGAATAGTCCACCACTTCCCCTCGAGCTTTTCGTCCATCAGGGGAGGGAGTGAAGAATTTAGTAAGGCCATCTATAAGCCCTTTGGTTTTCTTATTAAACTTCAAGGTGGTGCTGCCATCTCTGCAGAAGTCCAAGATATCTGTCTGCTCCAGGTATCCTCCTTCCGATGACGCTGACTGGCTGGACAGAGTTATCTTACGCTTCCGACCCCGACCAGGGCCAGTTCGAACTTTGCTGAACGGGCCCTTCGATCTAAAGAAGGGAAAGAGGAAAGATATGGTCAGAAAATTGGGTAAAGTGGTTTGTTTTAGGTTGCAGAGCAGATTAGCATCTTCCGTATTTATGAATCACACAGAAGCTAAAGGTGAACTGAAAAATTTAGTAATATACTATGATATACTCCTTCACTGTTCTGTCCCCAGCATAGTTAATAACGTTGCATCACAACAAGCACTGCACAGCAATCTTAATTAAAGGAATCGCTCTGGCTGGAGAGTAATCCAAAGAATTCCCCGACAACTGGTTCCATAACCACCATAACAAAGTCACACAATCTGTCCCTGGGCAATTAAGTGTTGTACAAGTGCAGGAACATTAGGAGTGGAAGCAGAATATGGACAAAAATATTTAATCTGATAGTGTTGCAAGACAGTCTGTCAAACGACCACCTTAACTGCTTTATTGTAGATTACTATGTTTCTCTAAGTATCAAAAACATTTCTTGAGCAATGCTTGCAAAGCTACTATACTGGTAAAAGTAACCATTCAGAAAAACAGACTCAACAAAAATCAGCAAAAATCTATTGCTATAAGGAATACTTTAAAAACAAATATTAAGTTGTTATACAGAGTAAATACCTAGGCACAAAGAAGCACTGTGAGATTACTTCTGTTCTTTTACAGTACTCTTCAGAAATTCTGTCTTCAAGAATTAATGAAAAGCTCCTCATTGGAAAAGATACCTCCTCACAGAGAGCAGGTAACACACTTCAGAAGTGCTCACTGCCCTATAGAATCACACACCTTACTCCTCTTCTATAGAAACTTACGTTGCATTTTGATTCTTTAATCTGTTTTTGGGACGTCCTATTGGATTAGCATAGCGTCGTTTTATCTGTGCTGCCTTCTTGTGTAAAAGTTTTCTTCCTTTCTTCCGTGGCCGACATATTTGACATATCCACATACCTATAAGACACAAATCCCCATCACTGAATGCAGTGGATATCTATATAGAATGAAAAGGAGAACTACAGGCCCTAGGTTTTCCAACAGAAAGGTTAAGAACAATACCAAAGGCCCCAATTATCATATATTCATTGTTAAAAAAAAATAAAGTATGATCCAGCAATCTAAAGTCAAATTCAGTTAATTATCCACACCTCCCATGATGTACTTCCAACAACCATTCTTGAAGTTTCTTAAATTGGTAGTACATTATCAGAAAAAACAAACACATTTAATTATCCTATATTCTGCTTATGAATACACTACTTCCAACTACCTTCTATAGGAAGATTTTTCTTTTTCCAATTATCAAGGGATAATCTTCCACAGATAGTCTGCTCTCTGACAGAAAAGAGAAGTTCGGTTATACTCCAGGAATCTCTACTGTCCAACCAGATATGACTTCAAAAACTCACAAGCCAATCTCTTTCTTATGTACAAGGCTATTCATTCAGTTTTAAGCTGATTACTTTAATCTGCAGGGATCACTTCTATTCCCTCAGATCTCAAGGATTTTTTCAAAACCCTTCACAGATAATAATGTACAGGAAGCAAGAAACAGTAGAAAAACTGGATGTTCAGCTCTGTCCCTTTCCAAAAGAAACTTTACAATCTCTAATACCTGAAAAGCAATGATATAAATAGCAAGTTAAAAGTCGCTAAAAGAGAATAAAATGTACAGAAGCACTTTCTGCCTACTGATCTCTTCTGACATCACCTTAAATTACCCTTTTCATTACAAAGTCCTTACCTTTTGGCATCCTGGTAAGAGGGGGATCACAACACTCCATGTGAAAGCCACGATCACAGGAGTCGCAGAATAGCATGTTATCCTGTTGAAGACAGATTTAATCTCTCTTTAAATGTGCATCAAGTCCCCATTAATTTGTCGCTATCTTAGAGAACACGCACGTATTTCTCAACTACAAGGTGTAAGGTATTTCACAGGTCTCAGAAAGACTACCAAACTTAAACAGAAGCTGCAAATACTTGACTCTAGAATTATTTTATTGCATATTTTAACAGAACATTCACAAGACTGATACTGTATTCATTCAGTCCATACTTTACTGTACTCACAGCATTTTTGCCCTGATCTCGACAGGAACTGCATGTTTTGCATTCAATACACTGCCATCTCAAGGCTTTCACTCGAACTGTCAGTTCTGGCGAGAATTTCAAACAGGATGGATGACCTACAGGAAAGCAAGAAAGTGATACCAACAAAAACATTCCACTGCTGCTAATGCTCACAGATAGCTCACAGCAGTAACTGTTAATTATATAGTTCCATGTAGAATTTTGCTTATCCAGATACACCTTTTTTCAGATGCCTCTATTCCACTTATAACACAATAGTCTAGAAAGCAAATGACATGCCCACATACAAAAGCCCACCAAGATTATTTTTCATGACTGAGTTCTGTTTTATTGTAACGTAATATAACTAGTAATCATTACTACATTTTTAAAGAAACCTCCAGGAGTCAAATAAGCTGTTTGTGTCTTAGGTTAACCCAAGCATTTCCTCCTAGGACCATGAGATTCAGCTCAGCTAAATGTATCATATGTCACAGATGCGCAGTCCTCATACATACGGGTTGGTAGCAGTCACTACACTGAACTTTTCTGTCTCAGAAATTACTGTAGTTATTACTAGTAGCATCATAAGTAGTCACCTACCACTGTTGCCACAGTCGGCACAAGAAATGAGCTCTTCAGGTTTCTTCTCACGATTTTGCTCTTTTGTACCAAGGCAGAAACTGCAGATTGGAATTGGTTCAGCAACCGGCTAGGAGAGAAAAACAAACAATAAAACCACTGAGTATACCAAGGGAGCAAATTGTATAATATGCAAAATCATGCAGGCGTTATATTGCATGTGAATAGTATGCAATGCACACTGTGTCTCACAGACGCTAGTTGGTTCTCACCACACAGTAAATACTGCATGAACAGTAACCTCATGAGAAATTAGAACACCCAAAGACATGAGAAATAATCCCAGGTACAAAGGAAAGAATAGAATTGCAGGACTTGAAGAAACTTGGAAAAATGAGGGCTGTAAATTAATTGAATGCAAAAATCAGAGTGTTGATGTCTTAATTTGTCACTAAATGAATAAACTATGAGGTGATGCACAAATAATCCTAGAACACAGTAGCCTTAAAAATTCCCATTGTGTATCCAGAAAGCTGGAGTGGAATTCTCAAAAGCTCTTACAATATATTACCTGGGATTAAATGTATTATGGAACTACTACAACTGTAGCACTATTAACATGTGTATGAAAAATTAAAACAAAAGGAAGTTCTTGTGTAAAATATAAATCTGCTGCTTAGCATTCAAAACAGCAGACAAAAAGGTTTGTCCTCTCTGGAAAAGTTTGTGGGATTTAAACATTAGGTAGGAAAAAAAGTCATATTTCAGATGACAACAAATTCGTAAAATCACAGATGTTAACTAGCCAACAATACATTTAACCTGAAATAAATAGGTTTTTAGGCCAAAGGACTGATATTCTGTGACAGCCTCCTCAAACAAGCAATGAATGCAATGAACTGATTGGTTTTAAAGTGACACTTGATCAACGAATGTGAGGGAAAGGGCAGTCTTATCTCCAGTAATATTAAGTGCTGGATTATGTAATTCTTTCTAATCCAATTCTGCGCTTTCTAAGAAAATTCTACAAGTTACAGTTATACAAAATTTGCCTGAAAACATGCTATAGTCTAACTTTTTTCATTCCATTGTTTTAAACGTGATTCTAGCACCCTTTTTTATTTTTGCATGCACACACAAAATAAAATTTGGCTTATATCATTGCTCCTAAAACTGTATTATGTTACTGTTTTTATTTTCACACATCTTTTTCAAATTATATTATGCAACTAAACACAGATGTACTGTTAAAGAACATAAGTATATGCCAAAAATACTTCAACAAGTCTTTATCCTGGCTAAGCCAAAGCTCCATCCAGCATAGTTCCTTGCCGAAATCAGGTTGGTTTGTTTATACTGCAGTAACACAAGAAGAAGTTTCAAGCCACGTTTACGTTGGTGTACAGATCCAGTACACTTGCAGACTGAGCTGTGCTCCTCAAAACATCCACTAGATGGAGGATATCAGAATACCTTAGGAAAATCACTGCGTCAGAGCTAAGCCACACAACATGGAACTACTTGGGAATGACAGCCTAACATTCCTCAGCCTGAATGCAAGTGGTTATCCTAGCTTTCAGCTAAGTCCAGGAAGATGTTTAAGCTTAAAATTACTATGAAAACACCTGACAATCAACGTATTTCAGTATGAAACGTATCCATAGGCTGAAGTTTAGAAACCCCAGAACAACTTTGGCATGTTCATTCATCCTTTATATTTGTCCAAATATCAGCACAGTCAGAATAGATAAATAGTAAGTCTCTTGAGCATCTTTTAAATAAATTGTAACATCCACTGTAAGCACAGTTTTGCTAGACGTAGACTTAGTGAACATAACATTTCACATCCCAGAATCATGTTTCTCTCTCACTTCAGAAAAGTTTATTTCAGTCTCAGCGCATGATAAATTTTCATACAGAATCTCAACTATGCTGTAACAGCCCTTCAGACTGAAGGGAAAGATGAACATGCATTCTTACTAATAGTGAGTCTTTACTGTAATTGAACAGTAGATAGCAACAATTTCCCTGCATCCATGGTTAAAACATATTTGCTGACATAAGCAGTTTTCTGATTCCCAATTTAAGAGTTAAGATCCTTTGGAATGTTAAAGTTGCACTATCAAATGCTAAACATTACATCTGGTATCAAAGCAACGAAGCAGAACAAAGGTGAAGAGCCATGACCAAAACATTCATATTACTCAACATTCTTTTGCAGGCTTCAAAGTTACAAACTCAAAGCAGCAATAATTAAGACTGCCAAAGACACAAAAAGAAAATATGACCCCCAAAAAGCAGCAAATCCTTGCTCAAACTACAGAAGAATCCAGACACTGTAATAGAAAGAACACCAAATGTATTTGTTTTCTTTTAAAGACAAGAGAGACAATATACTTTCAAAACTGAAATCTACATAAAACCTCAATCTAAATTGCTTACATATCTCAAAAAAAAAAAAAATCAACACCATTTATGGCTTTAGTTCAAAGGGCTGTGAAATGAGTTAATTCGTAGACTTGAAATAAGCCTAAGGTACTGCTCTGCAAATCTGGACATACAGAATCATATTGGTGATTATAACTATTCAGAAGGCTATCAGCATGTAGTTTCAATTACTATTGAAACAGGTTGCTACAGCCCCTGGGGAAGTTATATAGCTTGAAAACTGACTCCCTCACAAATTTGTGAAAGCAGCCTCCTGGCAAAGCCGGAGCATTCACAGTTTCCAGGAAAGAAGTAAACTCTTTCGCATATCCTCTGTGGATACAACCTTTGCAAGCAATTTATTTCAAAGAGAACCGTATGGGGCATCTGTACAGTCAAAGTTAGTCTCTCTGATCTCCTCTGGCCAATCTCTCTGCATACCCTGTTCGTTCCCACAGTCCATCGAATTTGGGTGCCCAACATAGTCACTTTCTAGCTTTGAACGAATCAGATCAAACACTGACCTTCACAAATTCAATGTTTCCTGCATTTACCACCTATGACAAGCTGCAAACACATACTTACCCAGAAATAGCAAGCAAACCAGTTTGGGTGGTGGTGGGGGAGATAGGTGATAAAGAATAAGATATTATTAGAGTGCAAAATGCTTTCAAAATGTTTTAGAATAATTTATTAAATTAGAATGATTTTGAATGGAGATAAGGCTGCTACTCCTCCAAAGCTTCTGTGTGAGACAGCATTATGCTAAGGATGGGGAGATCTCACTGCTGCTGTGTTTGTTCAGCAAAGAACATCCTGGCAAGTGAAAAACGCAAGCACACAATGAGAGTCGTGAAAGTAAGACTGGAAGCAGCCAGCTCAGTTTCATCCAGCAAATTTTTGGCAGACTTTCAACTCCTTCTGCTGTTTTTCTCACAAGAACATCTATCTCTGTGATGTCACCAGACTAAGCGAGGGAGGGAGCCAGAACAAACGAGGCTGTCAGCCTGTAAGACGTTGTCAGCCTCTCAGCACATGTTGTTACTATACAAAGGATGTCTAGAAACCAAACGTGCTCTGTGCAGGCTGTATCCCCTCCTAAAGGCGACTTCAGAGAAGTGCCTACAAAGAATCCCCAAACACTTCAGTTTTGGCCAATCCATCTGCTTTGTTGTCTTCTTAATTCAGGGAAATTGACTTAGGAAGCTACTCAAAATTGACAGAAAAGCCTCTATAGCATACTTGTCAGCCTGCTCTGTCAGTGGTCATCATCAGTAATCTGAACACACTTCGCTTCCCGCAGACATTTCAGTGCCATCAGCCACTCATTAGATACCAGGACTGTCTTTGCCCCCATCACACACGTGCTTATTGCAGTGACCGGTTGGGATCAAGTAGGTGTGAAATTAAAGCCAGAGTGAAAGAAATGCACACAGAACACATCAGTTCTCCAGAGAGAGAATCTGCCACAACAAGTATTTACAGCACCATGCCCACTACTGTGCATTCATTTCCTAGCTGAAAGTTACCACCGAGGAGCACTGGCAGATGGCTTCTTAAAATTCATGCTAGGTCATGAGCTTTTGTCTGTGTCCTGGTTTTGGCTGAGAGAGAGTTAATTTTCTTCCTAGTGGCTGGTATAGTGCTGTTTTGGGTTTAAGATGAAAATAATGCTGATAACACATGGATGTTTTAGTTGCTACTGAGCAGCACTTACGCAGACCCGAGGTGCTTTGCATTTCTTACCAGTACCACCCTGCCAGAGAGCAGATGGGGGTGCACAAGGAGCTGCAAGGGGACACAGCTGGGACAGCTGGCCGAGGGGATGTCCCACACCACAGGGCATCAGGCACAACAACGAACCATGGGGAAGTTGGCCAGGGGAGTGAGCGACCTGTTGCCTGTCAGGTTAAACCACAGCAGTCTGTTTTGAACAAGCAAAAAACCATTATGACCAGGTACTTCAAGCACCTGAAGCTGTTGGAAAAGTCTGCCTCAAACGCTGAAGCTACTGGAGGGAGCTGATGAACCAGAAAAGCCAGAAGGGAAGGACGATCTACACCACGTGAATAAAGTGATTTAAAACATGAGGGAACACGTTTCAGTGAGGAAGGCACCACGAAGCCCGGGTTCTACTCCATGCCTTTTGGGTTGGTGACTGGAGATGAAATTCATGTCAGTTCCGTGCCCCTGAACAGAATCAGAGCCACTGTTGTTTATATTACCACTGTAGTTTTACAGCTAACATTTTGTTGTTGTTGCCATATACAGCAAAAAAAATTAACTTGGGAAATGCTGTTCAGTAATATCAACTTGTGGCAGCAGTGGGCTCGATTTGCTTTTCGCCTGGTGAATCACTCAGCTTTCTTCTTCCACCTCAGCATTACCAAATCACAATTGTTAACATTCTCTGCAGACAGTATGGTGTGAAAATCATGAACCAACTTACAGTAAAAACAGAAATTCCTTAAAGCACTCTTTGTGCTCAAGAAAAGAAAGCTAAATATATCGCCATAGTCTTTCACGCGTCTATTAAAACAAGACAGGTATGTATGTCTGCCTCTGTCAATGGATATTTTGTCTCCACTACGCTAGGTCTCACTTAGAGAAGCATATTTATATAGCAGAATGCACAGCCTAAAACATGAGACAACATTAAAGTATGCGTAAGGGAAAAAAGTAGACAGTAGAAGTGACAAGTACGAAATACTGATCTCTCCAGAGGGGTCATTAAAAAAACAACAATGGACGTTCAAAACAAGTCTGCCGTTGTTGCCCCTGTTTGGGGAAGGACTGTTACAGAGCAAACATCAGAAATGCTTCTGAGAGTAAAGTGACATAACAGTGGGTAATAGCTTAGATATCAGGATGGCATCCACAGGCTGAATTCTATAGGACATCTGTAAGTCTATGGGAACAAAAATATTGTGGGTGCTAATTGAGGCTGACACTCAAACTGAAGAAAATGCTTTGCCGTTAGACATGCACAGAAGAAATTTATAAAACGTTATCTTGAAATATATAGATGCTCCACCATTAAGTAACTGTACCACAGCTAACTCCTCTAATGAGAGGATTAAAACCATTCAAGATCCGTACACCAGTCAGCATCATCTGTCAAGACTTCCTGCCTGCAAATTATTGAGGGGTGGGGAGACAACCACTTATGGAGAGAGGCTCAAATTTCCTCATTTGCAGCCAGAACGGTACTCGTTTCAGCTAGCTGTCTGGTTCAGGAACCTGGTGGCTCAAGCCACTGAGGTTCTCTTTACCCAAAGCTATTATCTAGAAGCTCTCTCACATACTTTGTCCCCATTTCCTAATTTTCAAGCAAGTAAAGAATGCCATAATCAGAACAACAGATGATTGTATCTCTCAATTTTAGATGAAAACTTATTCCTAAGATGTCATAGACTTCCACAAGTGCAAAAGCGCAACACGTGGCAACAGAATGGCAAACTGAAGTCTTAACTCCTCTCCCAGAGGACAGTTTGCATCCCACAATACTTGGGTTTTCAAAGAAAATAAGAAACTTCATTATTGACTTTAATTTCTAACAATAAAGAATTATTTTGGGGAATATACTTCTGTAAGCACCAAAGTAATTTCCATGCATAGAGTAAATAATTCCATCTTTAGACACCATACGCTGCTTTCCCTCAACATCAGCCACATCCCTAAAGGAAGGGAAAATAGTTTAGTTAGAAAAAAAAAAAAATGCAAACCAATAGATACTTAAAACAATGCAGCAGCCCACATAAACACACTAACAGAAAGTATAAAAGGAACTGTGAACAACAACTCACAGAGATACCAGTCACAGTTGATATTTGTAGTTTGCTCAGGATACCCACACAACTGCAATTATGGGACTGATGCCTACTCATTTTTTGAAGCTATACTGTCTTGAACTGGAGGAAGAAACAAAACAAAGCCAAACAAAACCTGCTCTGCATATAACCTACACTACCCAAATCCTCATCTTACAACATTCCTCACCGTGAGATTTAACAAAGTCCTATGTTCTTGACCCACAAAGCTCATTAGCATCAAACAACACCATTGGCATTTACCTGCATACCAAGACCCATAATTTGTTCTATTCCTTTTTCAAAAAAACACACTGAACTGATGTAGACATTGATAATTAAAAGTTTTGGTGATTCGTAAGTCTTCATAGAAACATATTTGAAAAGCTCAGTATTTTTTACCTGTAATTCATCATTCACACACAAGTCTGCAGAGAAATTAACTTCAACAGGAACTCAAAACAAGAAAATAGACTATCAGTGGGATTTTGTTTGCTATGCGTGAGCACTATTTTTGGATACCCTTCTTCCTCCGTTCTTTTCAATCTCACTACAAGCCCAGGTTTACCACAACAGCAGCAACAATGGGAAGATTGACAGATTCTTGGACAATGAAACCAGCAACGAGCTACAACTCCTCATCCAGTGCACAAGACAGTATTTGTAGTTCAGGGAAATGCACTCACATAGCCAGAAAAAACGACAGGGGTATAGAAGGTAAGGCAGATTTACATTACAAGTAAAGAAAAAACCACTAAATAGGTGAAACGAAGACTAACATGACATGAGTCATTAGAATAAGTTTAGTTTGCAACTCCTTCAAGAGGCAGCAGGAACGGAGCAGAGCTACCCACCTACAGGACAGAGGTCAAGGGACTGCAATCTGTCACACATAGGATTTGTCTACCAGATTTTCTGCTGATTGCCGATCTGTGCTTACTGTAAGAACACAGAACCCACCTTTTGACTAAAATGATGTGACTTCATTTAATATTTATAGCTTTTTCTGCTGTTTTTCCCTACCACCGCTGTAAGATAAAATCACTGGGACACTAGGGAAGGGCACAGAGAAAGTTACCTGCTGTCATTTTCCCTGTTGTTTCTTCCCCTCTTACGTAGCAGAGCTAACTCTGGAATAAAGCTGGCGTTTATTTAGCTATGTTCTCCATCATCCACCCTCCCTGTCTGTCCGTACTTCAGAGCTCTGTAGTTAAAAGGTTCTTTTACTAACCAAACTTCGGAGATGTGTCTTTCCATACCTAACAAACACCAGCACAGAAAGCACTAACAACAGGGATTCAGCCAACTTCATTCTCTTTGGACAGGTACCCTATATTCAGCTGTGTCAGAGCATACCGTTACAAACACCTCCCCCTCAGCAGCACCCCACTGAGGTACATACTCCATTACAACATCTGATGTCTTTCCACAGTAAAACCTTTAAAACCTTCGCCTTTAAGTTACCAATGCTCCAAATTCTGCAGACCGCGTCTTGGTATCTTTCTGCATCATTTTGTCGTAAAGGCATCGTCCCATAGCATCCACGAGAGTAAGTTTCTGTTTCTGTTTGTTCTATCATGAGCTACTTCACTTGTTCATTCATCAAGTTAATCAAGTTCAAGGTAATTTTTCAACACTTGGATTTCCAGAGTTACAGGGTACAGACAGAGGCCATCTGTTATCAACCACCATTTTTTTTTTAACCAGAGCTAAAATCTTTGCTACCAACGAGCCAGCTGGGAGAGAGCAAATCCTAATCCTTCTCCAGCTGGGAGCAAAGCTTGAAGAGCACCTGTGGAGAATGAGGGTGAGCTCTCAAAACGTAATTACAGTGCCCTGGCTGCAGATCCTTTGTGTACTCCACCCAAAACAAACCAATCCACAAATAACTTCCTCCCCACTTATGGGACAGTTCTTTGCTTTAAGACATGGAATTAACAGGTATTAATCTAAAACTGGCACAATATAGCAACAGCTACTGGATGTTTAATGGCCCAAACAACTATGATGCCCTCAAAGCATGTAAACTTTCTGAAAAGAAGCAACATAAATACAGCGAGGGCACAAAGGGATCTAGAATCAGTATTTGCAATAGGAAAAGCCTAAAGGATGGGTATTTATAATAACCCCCCAGTTAAAATGATTGGTAAGTACTGGCATATAAATAGCAGCATACAACTAGGAGGCAGACATGCCAAAAGAACATGCAGGACAGCAGCAGAGGGAATCTGTTCTAAATATTCCTCCTATTTTTCAGCTAGAGAAGTTCTCGCCATTTTTTTCCTCCAGGAAACACTTGGAGAATGTTTTTATACTCTTAGCTGTACTGCAGGACAATATTTAGCTATTTACCTACAGCCCTCTGCAGTTTAAATGGCATAGAAAGCCATTTCAGTGTGAATGCAGATCAATTAACACTATTAGTATTTTCCTTACAGTTACAGAAAAAATGGTGCCACTGTTGTCCTGAGATCACAATTCAAATGCTCTGGAAACATTTACCATGCACATCAATTATTCCAATGACCCTTTCATGAGTTGTCTTAACATAACTTTTTATAATAACAATTTCACAAAAAATCTGACAGAATTTTGACCTGTGCTCTAGAACAAGTGTTGACAAAACAGAGGTAGAGCAAACTGTTTCCATGTAGTGCCTCCAGCCTCAAGGCTTACTACAGTTCAGTTCCACACAACCACGTACCAGGAAAGAGAGTTCTTTGCTTGTAAACAGTACTAAATGTTGTATTGTGGCAAACTTCCTGTACTGTAGTAACTTTTGCATTGTGGTAATATTGTACTAAATACTAAACAGTACTCGGTAACCGTAGCAACACCACAAAAAAAAAAAAATAATCAAGCACAGACCACGTGAAGGGTTAAGTTTTATTCCTATTTAAGTTATTACTATTGTTGTTTACAGCGAATGGATAAGCAGAATACACAGGGTAAAGAAAATTACTTTGGCATTCTGGCAAAAACAGCTTTAGCTTTTCTCAAAAAGTGCTTCATTAATGAGGTAACAGATTACCTGATTGTTTTTGTTGTTTGTTTTGTTTTTAAACACAAACACTACATCGTGATGTCTTGCACCTCCAGTAGTTTTTGACTGAACTTGGAATTCAGGCTGTGGCTGGGTTCCTCCTGCTAGCCATCATATTATGCACATTTAAAAACACTCTAAATGGTTTTAAAAGAAGATGTACGCTGCAGTAAGGGGTGCCACAACATACCTTTTTTTTTTTTCCCTCCATCTTGAAATCATGAGTGTATTATTTTGTAGCATCTAAAGGGATTAGAAATTGTAGCTAATGTGCTATGATTCATATGTGTTACACAGATTACATTGTCTCCTGCTTTATGCCTTTGGAGTATTGGTATTTTACAGAAAGTGCCAAACTTTAAAATGATATGCCTTTCAGTTACCCATTTGCACAGTGCCAATGCTGTAAGACTTGAACTGGTAGGTAACAGATCCCTAGAGATAAAGGCTACCACACCAGCTAGAACTGTTCAAAAAGGCAACCCAGTGAGCATTTCTGTTTCAACTCTGTCCATCAGCTAAAACAAAACCAGCAGTTATCTGTTTCAAAGTTTCTGACCAAAAAAGCCTCCTGAAGTATTGCAGTCTCCCTGAAATGTTCTGAAGATGCGGCACACAACTGCTTGAGAAGTTTCCCACTATTGAGCATACAATACGCATTCGATAGCCACAAATAAAGTATATCAAATAAAGTGCCTATAAAAGAGACAAGTCAGTGTTTATTGTCCGGCAAATACAACTTTTTGCACTCAAGAGGAAGCCAAGAAATAAAGCTACCAGTGGCACAGATAAAGCAACGTTACAGCCGATTGCAAGGCCAACTCAACATCAAGGCCTCTGTGGCTCTGCCTGTTCACCACAGGGATGAGGACGGAGGTGACTGCTCTGTGCTGCCCCTGGTACTTCACTTGAGGTTCCTTCCCCCCCTAGCTACGGCTGAATTTCCCAGCACAGAGCATTAACTGACACCAACAATTTAATTTCATAGTAAGAAACTGGGCTACAAACGATACAAGCTGAGGAGCAAAACACCATTTGCTCTGTCTTTGCATTGGCTGCAGTAACCTCTGGCAGAGGTGCCTGGAGTCAGCACAAAAAGAGATCAACTGACTGCCATCCCAGCAGCACCTGCCCCAGAAATCACAAACAAGTATTGCTAATCCAAGGCATATCCAAGCAGTGGTGAAATAGCCCAGAAAGCTTCATCCAGATAGTCCCTAAGAACTTTCTGTATATTTTTTGTCAAGCCTTTCTATTCCCAAAGACATGTCAATACCCACCATATGGTAAAGCAGTATTAGTGTTTATTCCGTGTTTTTTTTTTGTTTGTTTGTTTTTTTAAAAAAAAACAACTCAGAAAAAGCATTTTTTAACATAATAATTTACAGGAAGTTTTAAGAAATAAAGCTGTTACTCTGAACAAATGCTAGACACAGCAATTTTTCCTTAAGAAAAAGGACTTTAAAGAGTAAAACCCTGTTTCAGTCTGCAAGTAGGCTAATTATACACAGAACAGAAGTGAGGAAACTTTGAAGAAATTTTTCATGTATATTTAGTCAGAGCTTCACAGCAGAAGTTGCCCTGTAGCTGTGGGATTAGGCAATTCAAAATTCAGCCTGTATAGTATTGCTTGTTCCCTACACATGTGAGAAGAAAAGTCTCTGATGGAGAGCGGACTCTGCAGAATGTTCTCTGCTCCACACTTATCACCTCCTTGGCTAACCTAAGGTGAGAGGCCTGACACCTCCTCACTTTCAGGTGTTCTGAGGGAATAGTGCTTACTGGGTACATAACCAAGAGGCAGCAACTCAACACAGTCTTCTCTTTCACTACAGTTTCTGCATGAACTCCCTTTACTTCTAGGTATTGCAACAACTTGCCATCCAGCCTCTTACTTTTCTTTCCAAAGCAGCAGTAGGCCCTGTGGATCTTACCAGCCTGGTACTGTTTATAGGACAGGTGACAAAGTCATTTCCAAAATTAAGTCCAAGATGTCCCAAGTAATACAATGCACATAATACAACTGCATGGAAGTGCATTTCCTATTTTACCTTCTAAACTATGGGAATACGAACAAAAAGAATAGGCCAGTTCCATTAAACTTGCATGTAAATTAAGCCACATTCAGCACTTAAAACTGAAATTAAAGACAAATTTTGTCAGCTCTTGTCACTAACAGGTCAGCAAGCTTCAGCACTGAACTCCGCCCATCAGCAAGTTTTGTTTTATTTGCTTGTTTTCATCCAAGTAGTGTTTTTTAGGCCAAGGATATCAAGACTTTATTGTCAGCAGCACGTCAGTATTACCTAGCAAACCATGGTAACTTGCTGTATTTTTGCCTGAATGCTGTAATGTGGTATTCACAGAACACAGAAAGAAAGACTTGAAAAAAAAAAAAAAAAAAAGTAATATTTACTAAACAAACTTCTATAGAACTACTTAAACTTTTAAAATTAAAATGTCAGCTTTCATAGATCTCCTACCACATAAGGATAATTTCATAATACACAGGAAAATATCCAGACCTGAATATTCACTTTTAGGCATCTAAACTAAGTGGTACTACCAAACACGGACAGGTAAGCACTTGCAGCTGATAGGAAGCTGTACAGATAGGAAACAAAGAAATATTTTACCTTTAAGGATTATAAATTTCGATCATATGAATACCCAAAGAGTTCTTTAAAGGACGTTAAAGACCAAACAGTGCAAGGTTAAAAGATAATGACAGTGAGTATGAGAAAGGTCATTAGGATTTCTCAGATTTGGGAGGCGAAGGGTTTGTTCACATTGTTACCAGACTGTTCTAAGAACCAGAGAAACATGGCAGTGATATTCCTGAAGAATTTGGTCTACGTGATTCCATGAAAGAAAACAAACAACCTCACCAGTCTCAAGAACCAAGTAAAAAAAAAAAAAATAATTACTATACCATATACATGTAAGCCTTCTGCACACGCATAACTGGCTGAGATTTAACACAAGACAGAGTGCAGAAAAACTATCACATAGGGTCTGCATTAAGAAAGAAGTGTGTTAAAATTCTTGTAGAATAGGAATGATCTTTTGGCTTCCTCTGACTTGCCAATTAATGCTGACAAAATTTACATATAGATGTTTTAATACAGTATCTTCTAAATGACTCAAGAAACTAGTAAGAAAATCAACATGGTTTACACAGCACAAAAATGGTATGTGAAGAGCAGAAATCTAGGGTCTTATTTCAAAGGATAAACAAAAAAAAAGATCAGAATTTAATGAAGAAATCCCTTGCAAGGTTTCCACTATAGTTACTGTTTAAAAGTTTACAGCACATAACACCTTCTATTGTTATTAACAGCCCTTTTATTGTTCAAGCTGCTCAGACCTGAGCAGGTAGAGAGGAAATAAGAAGCATATCTAACTGCCCCAAACATACATACCTTGTGCATGTTTATTTTTCTATGCACGTGCACACACAAGAAATTGACACACATATTTCACCAGGGGACAGAAATGAACTCCAAACCAAACTCAGTATTTACGGTAGCTCACGTTATCACTCATATGCCCTGTTCTATGAAAAAAACAGGAAACAATCTGAAAGAATATCAGATTGTCCATCACAAGACTGATTAGGCTGTGAAACACAGTGTTAATAATAATAAGCACAGCTAATATTTTCTGCTGTTACTACCACTCTCAGTTCAGCTCCCACGTGTACCAGGCTTGTTTATAATCAGTTTTCATTACCAATTTTATTACGGATACAGTTGTAGTAGTACACAGGAAACATATCTAGGCAGAGTACTTGAGGAAGCTGCTGGAATTTTCAACATATTGTTACTTAATCATACATTCCACCAGCATGCAACACAGCCTGCTGACTAGCAAGTACTCCGTCCCCAGAAGAACTTGCACAGTTAAATGAAGACTTCTGAGAATCTTTACCAGTGATAAAGCAGATACTCAGATTTAAGGGGAAGACTCCTACAGTAGTTTCACCTCTTCAAACCCTACTAGATCATAAACAAGCCCTCTCACTGGAGAGTGAACCTAATTAGTAAAAAACCATGATCAGCACACTCAAAAACTTCACCACTGAAGGTGACAACAACAACAAAAAAATCCTATCACTGTTGATGAAATATCTATTACATATAGAAAAAGTAATTTTCTAGTACTAGAAGTCCTGAAGATTTGTAGTACAAAGATATGAATTAGTGGCAAACTGATGTTCAATAAACAAAGGCAGACTTCAGTTTTACTCTACTCCCACAGCAGCATAACAAGGACAGGAAAGATACTGGTGGTATCAGTTTCACTCCAACAACTTGATCTCGAGGTTGGAGTGGAGGGTCAGAGACTTTAAGCATGCAGAAAGATGGAAGAAAGTGGAAAAAGAAAACATGAAAATAAAAGAAAACACCAGAAAAGTGCCTTGGTTTGTATAATGAACTACATTCAAGGATGGGCACGAGGCACACAGAAGAGAGTACAAGTCTACGATTGTTCATTACAACATTTCCTTTGCTCTCTACATCTTCTGATTTCGCTCCTCATTTCAACTGCTATATCCTATGCGTCTTCTCTTTATATTTCACAACAAAGCCGTAT
This sequence comes from Aythya ferina, assembly GCF_964211825.1. Classification (NCBI taxonomy): domain Eukaryota; kingdom Metazoa; phylum Chordata; class Aves; order Anseriformes; family Anatidae; genus Aythya; species Aythya ferina. The sequence goes on from NC_140310.1 coordinate 5,909,008, forward strand.
GGGGACAGAAACCGAATCCTTCACTGCAAACACTTAAAGCCTCTATGACAAGGTTAGGCAGCAATTGCTCGTCAGCACTTTGTAATGTTACCTGTGTTCAGATAAGCAGCTGCATAATAATATGAAATTTTATGTTTTATGTAAAATATGAAAAAAATAAAATGAATAAGCAGTCAAATAAAAATGTGAAAATAAGACAATCTCGTTTGCTTTTCAAATCCACACCCTACCTTAAAAATAGGGGGCTTACTTCCTCAGGTTCAGTAACATAACTGTATAATAAGCCTGTCAGCATCCATTCAGCTCTGCTGTACCAAAACGCCAGCTTTTTGGTCGCAGTTTTCAGGTCCAAGGTACAAATTATCACCTATTCAAGTTTCACTGATCATGCTTAGAAATTTGAACAGAGTAGGATCCTCAAAGCATATTCAGCATTTCAACCTTACAAGATGCAAGTTAGACAAATTGACTTCAAATTGTGACTCTGCACTGATATATTCCATCAAATACACAAATAGGTTCACGTAAATTGGGCCTTACCTTATCCTTTTCATGGGGAAGCAGACACACTGGAGGCAGACAGGAAAGAGACTCAAAACTCTCCTTCCCTTCAGCATTAGTGGTTGCTTTAGTGTTGAGTTGGTACAGAGGTCCATCTTTAAGGAGCCTACCATGGCCAACAGCACGTTTGACAGCTAATCGCAATTGCTGGTGAAAAACGGAGGCAGCGCTACCTCCAAATAATGCAGACACATCTTTCTGACCTTTCAGAAAGCGCTCAATGTTTTTCAGGGATGAGCCGCTAGACTCACCCAAGCCCTCAATTGCCCGTTTGATAAGTTTATTCCAGTCCACGTTTGGTTTACCATCCAACTTTCCATGGTTCCGGGGCTTTGGAAGTGCTATTCTCCCAGGATTATCAGGATCCTTGTAGGAGTTGAGACCCTTGTTGGAGACTTTTAAAATAGTTCCATCTTTAACACTCAACTCTAACTGTTCCAGAACAGTTTTGCGGTCCAAACCATGTGATGAAGACACTGCATTGCATATCCTCTCCTCTGAAGGACGCTGTTTTTGCTTCTTTACCTTTTTGATTGCCTCCAAAATCCACTCCGTATACAGCGGGTTGGCGAGTTTTACCATGGTGAAGAATTCTGTATATCCATAGAGTCGTTATCCTTTATCCCGATGCTGAACAAGTTTCACACGATGGGAAAACAGATTCTCGGATGATGGGAAACAGCTAACCATAGCATACACGTTTTCTGTTCTGAATTACTCCTCCTTTCTCAAACATCAGTTGTTTTCACACTGCAGAGAAGAAAGCAAAACTATTAGAAATTTCCTCGTTCTTTCCGATAAGTCCCATAATAAATTCCAAGAATGTTTTTCCACAAAGGTAGGAAGATTTCAACAAGTCTCACCTCAGCTTCTAGCCTGCACACTCACAATCAGAAGAACTGTAACATTAAGCCTGGAAGAGAGCAAGAAGAGAGATATTTCCAGTGAACCGTTAAAAAAAATAGCAGCCAACATTAATTCATTACACACACTGCAGAGTTTTAATCCATTACTACAATTCTGTTACACTGAAGTAATAATTAAGATTCTGTCTTCACTGCTAATAAAAAATGGTTTAACACTGCAATAACTAATTCCATACAACCCAGAGGAAAAAAAAAAAAGCACACCTTTTTAATTTCAATCCATAAGTTAGCATAAACCCTACACAAGTTTTATATCACTGCTGAGCACAACCTACTTTACCATTAAAAAAATACACCAGGATCTTATACAAATCACGAGCAAAAAAAAAAAACAAAACACAGTCAAAACCCAACGAAACAAAAGAAAACAAACCAGCAGCTCTCTTCATTTTTGCACATGGAAGACACTGCCTGAAACTTGAATAGAAAGCAGTAGCAATAATCAAGAGTCTTGAGCAAACAGTAAGGAACTTTCAGAACTCTTCCAAGAGCGTAATCATAGGTCTGACTCCCTCCCGCTAAGAAAAGCTATGACAGTTGTTCCATCAAGAAAAAAAGTGAAGAAACACAGCTTGAGACTGTAATTAAACGTTTCACTTCCAAAGAGTGTAGAAAAGAAGACTACAACATTATAACCTTTCATAGATGAGGCACACTGAAAACACTTGAGCACAAAGTAACAGGTGACCCTACAAATGAAAAACAAATGCTTATGTCATTGCTAATTAAAGGTGCAGATGGAAGGGTAGGAGGCTCTACTTCACAGCCCTCAGTTCTCTTTAACAAAGACTTTTTCTTAGCATGATAACAGTACACTGTGCTGAAGTTCTACTGTAAAAGTACACTATCCCTGAAGAATTTGTAAACTGTTTATTAAACGGATAATGACTTTCCTGCAAGGGAAGTTTTAGTCATCAGCTAGTCGTTAACACGGTTCTCTTCCATTCTGCTTTCTAGTAAGTATTCAAGAATTTATCAGCACACAAAACGCATTTGCATACAGGCATCAGACTCAACTGCGCAGCTCCAGGCATCCAATACTAGAAAGATTCGGAACTCCCGTTCAGCCCAGGGGGGCCGCGGCACTCGCCCGGAGCTCTGTTTCCGTTGGCCTTTCTGTTTTTTGCACCCCGCCAACAACAAACGCGAAGGGAAGCGCGGACCGAGAGACCCGCCCGCCTGGCGAGGCCGGGCCGCGCTCCCGAGGGGGGGGGGGGGGGGGGGGGGCTCCGGCCGGCGCTACGCGAGGGCTCCGGGCGGCGGCGGCGGCGCTGCCCCCGGCGGGGCTCCGTGCCCGGCGCGTTACGTAACCGCCCGGCCGGGCCGAGGCGACGCGGGGCCGGTGCCGGCGGCGGGGCCGAGCGCTCCCTGCACCTGCTGCCGCTCAGCCCCGGCCCTCCCTCGGGCGGCCCGCCTCGGCCGCGGGACTCGCGCCGGAGGGCTCGGGGCGAGCGGGCCGCTCCCCCACCCCCACCCGCACCCCCATCCCCCCGCGGCCGGCCGAGCCCCGCGCCGCCTCCGAGCGCCCGGCAGCGGGGGCGGCGCAGCCCAGCGCCTCGCACCGGCTCGGCCGGGCCCGCGCCCGCCTCCGCCTCCCCGCCTTTCCCCGCGCCGGGGTCGGAGCGCGCCTCGCCCCGCGCCCCCCCCCCCCCGGCCCGCGCCGCCGCCTCATCCGCGCCGAGCCGCGGCCGCCGCCGCCCCGGGGGGAAGGCCCGGCGGGCTCCGGAGCGGCGGGCGGCCGGGGCCGGGCCTGGCGCACAGCGGCGGCGGCGGGGCCGGAACAGGCCGCGAGCCTGGTGCGCTCGGCGGGCCTTCCCCTTCCAGCGGCCGGCGGGCTCGCCGCCCGCCCGCGCGGCCCCCGGCGCCGGGCAGCCGAGCCGGGGCGGTCCCGGCAGCGCTCCTTACCGAGGCCCGCGAGAGACGGGAACCGAGAAGCCGAGGCCGAGCGGCGGCGAAGCCCGAAACTGACACGGCGGCCATCTTGGGTCCGGAGCTCTGCGGCGGGGGGAGGGGGTGCGCGAGGGGAACAGCCCGCGGCGGGGGGAGGGGGCGTGCTCAGGGAACAGCGCGGCGGGCGGGGGCGGCCGCGGCACCGCCGGGAGGAGCCGCGGGGAGGGGGCGGTGGCGGGGTCGGGGCCGGGGCCGGGGTGGCGGCGGGGCCGGGCCGAGCTCGCGTCCGGAGCGGCGGCGCGGGGTTGTGCCCCGCAGCCCCGGCCGCTGCGCTCCGAGCTGACGGCGCCCGTTGGCCTGCGGGGCCGCGCGGGTGCACGTGCGTGAAAACCACGCTCTCCTGAGGCGGCTCCGTGAGGTAATTTCGGTCACTTTCTACATCTTCGGTGTGCGCAGCGTCGTGACGAGCTGTGGGTTATCGTGCAGAAATACGTCGCCGGAACGTGAGCGCTGAGGCAGCTCGGGATCTCGGCGTCTTGTGGCCGTGGTTCTGCAGCAGGCTGCGCACAGCCGGCTCCTTGTGGCTGGAGTCGGGGGGGACCCGCTGGGGGCACCCGCCCGAGGCTGCCTCAGGGAGCAGCGCGGCTCTGCCCTGCGGGGGGACGGCGGCGGACCGAGCGTCTGTCGACAGCTGACGGAAAAGAGCAAAGAGCAAATTCTAATTTTACGAAATGATGGCATTCTCTCCCGGGTTGTACTCGGTTGAATAATCTCGCTTTGTTATTTATACTGGGTGGTTGCGTGCTGCGCGCAGTTCCCTAACCTTTTCCTAAAACAGCCGCGTATGCACGACGTCAGGTACGCATTTTTCAGTGTTATCTTAGAGGACGACTGCTGGGTAAAGATTCGTGCAAGCTTCCCTTTTCAGAAAAAAAAATCTTAAGAAACATCAGGAAGACAGTTGAAAAAGCAACAAAGTGGTGTTTTCTGAATGGCTGTGTGACATTTCTGAATGTCTTGTGGTGAGAAATTTCTCTTTTGAGCAAGAGGAAATCTTTTGATGTTTTAACAGAATAGGTTTTTCAGCATGAACATGAACTGCTTCTTACTTGAACTGTTTGGGAAGCTAATGGAGTTTGAGGTGCTGTTGTATGAGGTATTGTACAAACAGTTCTGTTCCTCTCATGCAAACTGCAGAGGTCTGCCCTTCTCAGAGTTGGATTCGCCATAGAAGTTAATCTCTTATCCCACCTCTTCCTGAGTGGAAGGGTGGAAATTAAGGTACTTCAATGCCTTAAATTCCAAGGCTGCGGTGCTGAATTCTGAAAAGCTAATGAATATATAAATGTAATTTCCAGAAAATAATGTGAGTAAGCGTAACAGTACTTGCTCACACATTGCTGAAACGACTCAGTACATAACAGTGAAACCCCAGTTGTGTTCCTAGAAAGCAGAGTGTCAGTCTGCAGTCTATTTTGTTTCAAAATTTGCAGTAGATTATTATTGTCAGCCTTACAAAATTAATTGTTGTTGTTTGGTATTTCAGAGATGAAAACTAGCCTTTTTTATTCTACTCTCTTTTATTTTCACATCACAAGCTAACAGTTAAATCATCAGAATTCTACATACAGCAACCAACAGATAGTAGGGGATTGCTTTTTCATGAAGACAGGGTACTGTTTGGCAACAGCATTTCATCGCAATTCAAATTTTTTGCTCTTTTTCTCTGGGGGTTCATGCACTTTCACAAGGGAATAATACCTTTACTGAACTGTTTTCAGGCTGCCACTAAATTAACCAGCAACTTGACAGTCTGTTCGGGCTACACCTTCTACCATGTTCTCTTAGATTCCAGTTTATATAAGCTCCTGAGCGACTTGTGGAGGAAAGCATTACTGATGTTCAGAAGAAAATGTTATCCTTCTGCTAACAGTTTGGAAGCAGACAGGCCATGTTTATGCAGCAGTAAACAGTGGTCTAACTGTTAATTCACTGCAGGTGCCAACAAGATACGGGAAAATTTTTGGAGAAGTTTAAATTTCAAGTTAGCATCCCAGCTACACAGCAGCTCTGCAAAGGTCAGACTACTCAAGGGGATTTTGACAAGATATCTCTTGTGATTAGTTTTTCATAAGTCTATAGGATTATAAACAAATGTATTCCCCTTCATCCTTCCACAACCTTTACCTTTGGTGTGCAGAAATAATTTATTACCCTGTGGTTTCTTTTGCATTGGCATTGACATTCTTGATGACTAAAAAAAACAAGGTTACCATAGGAAATATAAAGAAGTAACGACATCGTGAACTAGGTAAAATATTAACTATTTTGATGAGGAGTGCAAGCAATTGGATGAAAATGAAGGTTTTTAAACAATGTATGATACAGTGAAAACTGAATTGTGTTTTATGAGACAAGAAATAAAAGCCTGTATTGAAAAGAAGAATCCCGTAACAGTAGACTTCATTTTCCAGGTTAAAAACAGAAAGTTTTTAAAAACAGAAAGGCTTGAGTTTTGCAGAGAACCTGGTAAACTTATAAAGGTTTTATGCTGTTGCATATGCTTACCTTTGTGCTGCTGTTTTCTGTCCATGATGCCTATATGACTTCTGTTAATAGAGACTCCAAAAGCCTCTTAGAGAGTGATGTTAAAACCATACATATTTATTTTAAATTTATAACAGAATGCTGTAATTAAATGAAAAATTTATACCACTTTGTTGCTCTGAAATACATAATTCATTGCAGTAATTTGAATTAGACATTTAAAAAACATCTCGCTGCTTCAAAATGCACTTGAAACAAATAATGAGTGTAAATGATAAACCAATGTATAGGTCAGTTGTCCCTTATTTCTGGTATAGTAAAAAAAGCTCACCTAGTGCATGTTGAATTAATACAAGGTAACATCAGAGTAAACAGTCTGACCTCTGCCCCATTTGGGGGGAAAATAGTAGTACAAAAAAGATCTAATTTAAACTTTAAATGGTGCTGCCTTTTTTTTTTTTCATTCTGACACAGTCGATGCATCCTGTTTACTCATCTTCCAAACCTGCTAGTATAACTGTCAGTGAGATACGCCCACAACATTGTAGAACAGTTAGCAGTGGAGACTTGGATCTAAGTCTTTCAGTGCTTTTGCAGCAGTCCTAACCAGTAGTCTGTCACCTTCCTTCCCCTGTAATAAAGGTTGTATGCTCAGACAGCTTATTTCATGGTATCAAACGGGCTTTTTTGTTGTATTTACATTTGTTCTCACAGTAGGTGACGGGAGCAGCCCTTTTGGACTATAAGGTAGTGAAATCAGGGAATTATTGGCAAAGGCATCTGCTTGATGCAGAAGTCGCGAGATCTGCTCTGTGTACACAAGTCACCTGTCTTAGTTGTGCAACGGAGTCACTCAGCCTAGGACGTAGCTGCGTTGTGCATGGCAGCTGTCATTCTGACTGCGGCCGGGTTGCGTTTGCAGCTGTGCCACTGCTCCGTGGTGAGCAAGCCCAGAACTTTCCCAGGTGGAAAACATCCGACCGGCTGCTCCTCGCTGCGGCACGGGGCCGCAGGCTGTACAGACAGACGTCTGCCGCAGGAAGAACAAAGTTCAAAGACAATCAGGGAGAGGCTCCGTCCCCCTTCGGCCTGCCGCTGCAGGAGGCCGCGGGCTCTGCTCTCCGCTGAACAGCGAGGCCGGGGCGAGCCCCTCACGGCGAGCGGGGCCGTGGGGCCGGGGCGCCCCCTCCCGGCGGCTCTGCCCGCGGCCTGCGGGCGACGCAGCGCGGGGCTCGCCCTCCAGGCCGACTGCGGCCCAGGCGGGCCGCTCCGCGTGCGTCATCAGCCGCGCGCCTCTCCTCGGCCTATCGGGCTCGGCCGTCAGCGGGCCGCCCAATCAGGGCGCTCGCAGCGAAGCCCGCCCCGAGAGGCCGCGGGGGGGGGGGGCTCTTCCTCGGCGACGCCAATCCGCGCGCCGGGGGGGGCGGGGCCTCGGGGGGCAGGGGGCGGGGCCGGGACCGGGCCGGCGGGGGGCGGAGGAGCGGGGCCGAGGCGAGCGGAGGCCCGGCCCGGCCGCGGCGCCGGCCGCCGCCATGATCCACAGCCTGTTCCTGATCAACGCCGCGGGGGACATCTTCCTGGAGAAGCACTGGAAGAGCGCCGTCAGCCGCTCCGTCTGCGACTACTTCTTCGAGGCGCAGGAGAGGGCCTCGGAGGCGGAGAACGTGCCGCCGGTGATCGCCACGCCGCACCACTGCCTGCTCAGCGTCTACCGCCACAAGATCTTCTTCGTGGCCGTCATCCAGAGCGAGGTGCCGCCGCTCTTCGTCATCGAGTTCCTGCACCGCGTCGTCGACACCTTCCAGGTGCGGCCGGGGGGCGGGGGGCCGGGCGGGCCGGCCGCGGCTGCTTTGCGCCTTTCCCCGCCTCTCGACGCCCGTCCTGCGCCAGCCGGGGGCTCCCGCGGGTCCGGAGAGCTCGCGGGGTCGGCGGGGGCCGCCCGGGGCGGATCTGCAGGCAGCCGGCACGGCCCCGCGGCAGCCGAGAGCTGCGCAGCTGCTGTGCGGTCTCGCGGCTGCGAGGAGCTGCGGAACGCGACCGAGCCGGGCTGCTCGGTGAAGAGCTCGTGCAGCTCCGGTGCTCGAGGCAGTCGGTGGCAGCCCACCCGCCTGCTTACATCCGATGGTGTTTCTCGGAAGGGTCTCGTGCTGCCTGAAGAAAGCAGTGGCAGGAGTTGCCTCAGAGCAGCTGTGTTTCCTCTGTGCTGTAGTTGGCACGAGTGCCACTCAGTGTGGGGATGTAAAAGGCAGAATGGGCCTCTTCTGCCTGCCAGCAGTGCGATTGTGCAGTCTGGATTTGAAATGGCTCGTGGCCAGCGTCCACGACATGACATGTACAGGACATGTGAGTGCTCGGTCAAATGAGCATCACATGAGCTTCGCTTCCAAGTGCCGGTCAGGCCATGGCTCGTTGTATGCTCAGAGTCATCTTTCATTGAGCTCAGTGCATGGATTGACTGTTTTTGTTTAATTCCCAGGATCTGAATCCAAGCAGCACAGGGTTTCTTGTGTTTGACTTTTTGTTGGTGAGACCTGTTATATTTTCTTTAGGTTGCCTGAGACTGGTTCTCATGCTATGCTGAGCTATTTGGCTAGACATGGCTTGCATGGAAAAGTAATTTAATTGGAAATTCCAAAGAACGTTGTGACAGTTGCATTCCCAGCCATCATTCTGCAGTTCTTTTTTGTAGCCATGATCAGTATTGGAGTAACTAGTTATAAGCATTGTTACAATGAATCTGAGTTACTTCTGTTGAAATGGAAGTCAGCTCTCTTTCATGTTCAGGCCAAAAATGTACCGCAGGAAATAGATGTTATTTAGTATTGCAGCTTACTCAGTTACAATAGAGCTGTTTTCAAGTGCCAATTAAAAAAATCTCTTGCCTATCAGAGCGAGTCCCATTATATAGAAAGGAAATAGGAACACTTGATGACGCAGTGATTCGCCAGCTTGCTGTTGCAGTGGTTTGAGGTATGCTTAGAATTGTGCTTCCCCATTGGGAGTGTTCAGTCTCTCTGATATTCTTCTGCTAACGTGTGGAGCTTTGATGCTATTTCATCTCTTGCAAGAAAAGGCTTGATTTGTTTTTGTGTGGGAGGACAGTGAACTGAATGATCACTAAGTCTCTCCTCTAGAGATTAATAAATTATTTCTTTTGAACAGGATTACTTTGGTGTCTGTTCAGAGGTGATGATCAAGGACAATGTTGTAGTGGTTTATGAGGTGCTGGAAGAGATGCTGGACAATGGCTTTCCATTGGCAACAGAATCCAATATTCTCAAGGAACTGATAAAACCTCCAACAATCCTGCGAACAGTTGTCAACACCATCACAGGTACAAGGAAACAAAAAGTAGATAAACTGGTGAGGCCATGTGGCAGTATTCCTCCAGAAGTAAATCTGGACATAGGTGCAGAAAACGTATGTTGTTCTGTATGTTTCTAAACCCCAGCAGAAGTGTGTTTTGGGAGTCCTGTGTTAGCGCTTTTCTTTGAGGTTTGTCCTGGTTCCAGCACCAGCTGCATGTTTTGTTTGTTTGTTTGTTTGTTTGTTTCTGTCAGTGGCTTTTTGTTTTGTCTTTTAGTTACTTTTTTCTGTAGTTTATTGTGATATGTTCTAGAGTTGGGTGAGGGAGAGATGCAAATTGTAGAATACAAGGAGTCTGGAAGAGTAATTGTTCTTCCACAAAGAGGCAGAGGTTTCTTGGAAATTAATTACGATCTAGTTGGGTGAGGCCAGGAACTTGTTCTGGAGCGTTGTCTATCTTTTGTGGTTGTTACGATTATCATTCTTTTTCCAGGAAGCACTAATGTGGGTGACCAGCTTCCTACTGGACAGCTATCAGTGGTGCCTTGGAGACGTACTGGTGTAAAATATACCAACAATGAGGCATATTTTGATGTGATTGAGGAAATAGATGCAATCATTGACAAATCAGGTATGGGAGTTGCTTTTGGCTATGATAAGGGTAAGTTGTCGTGATGGTGCCAGAAGAGGGATTTATGCTTTCCAAAGAGGTGCTCCCTCATCTCTGTGTGGGAAGCTTTATTCCTATGCTTACTTTGGAATGTTGCCAGCTTGTAGGTGCTTTTCAGTCAAAAATTTTAGAGAAGTATCAAAATTTTAAATTGTCTTCCTCTTCTGACTGTTCATGAGGTCCTGTAAGCAGCTCGGTACTGGGAAATGTGTGGGGAAATTCTGTAGAGAGCTATCTCCGTAGTTATAATGTATCTTAGTCTTGTTAGTCTTGGGAGCTATTGCTGTTCCATTAGAATGGAAGTTCCTGGCATCGGTGGTTCTTACATGCATCTTCTTTAAAAGTGGTTGGGAATGAGAAATATCTCGAGGAGGCAACGTATTGAGCCATGACACTTCATAAAGACATTATGTTCCCTTCTTCCTTGTTGATAGTTTTTTCATGTTGGAATGAATTTTGACCAGGTTCATGTAACCTCCTGTGTTTATTTTATTGTTGCAGGTTCCACAATTACTGCTGAAATCCAAGGGGTGATTGATGCTTGTGTCAAGCTGACTGGGATGCCAGACCTTACCCTTTCCTTTATGGTAAAGCTCAAGGATACATCTTTACTTAAATCCCTGAAAAGGGCTTCCCAGCCATGCTACCAAGCTCTCAGTCTCACTGTGATGTATTCAGTTAGATCAGAAGCTGAGTATACGAAACAAAAAGAGAAAGAACGGACAGTGGGAACTCACAGTGAACTTCAGCAACTTTGAATGTAAAGATTTTATTTTCAGGTTCTTTGTTGAAAGTACTGTTAGCACATTCTGTGACTAAGTTTCTGTGATATAGTAGTGCTTTAGGCAGATATTTTAAAGGGCCATCTTTTTTATTAGTATGCATCAATATAATTATTTAACACGATGGAATTTGCAAAAATGGAATAGAATAGAATATTTCAGTTGGAAGGATCTTAAGAGATCATCTAGTTTAACTGCCTGACCATGTCAGGGCTAACCAAGAGTTAAAGCATGTAATTGAGGGCATTATCCAAATACCTCTTGAACCCTGACAGGCATGGGGTATCAACCACCTCTCTAGGAACCCTGTTCCAGTGTTTGACCACCCTCACGGTACAGAATTTTTTCCTAATGAGCAGTTTGATTAGAACTGATGATAACTGAGTGCTGCTGTTGCACAGATGTAGCAGCATCAAACGGCTTAAAATGTCTCAATGTAGATATGCTCAAAGGTGCCGAGTGTCAAATGCTGGGCCCTTTGTGGATAGGAGATTGAAGAATTTAAGTACTTATTTTAGGTAGTACTGCCTTCTTTAACCTTTCTTTTATTTCAGAACCCTCGGTTGTTGGATGATGTCAGCTTTCATCCATGTGTACGGTTTAAGCGCTGGGAGTCAGAGAGAATACTCTCCTTTATTCCTCCTGATGGAAATTTTCGCTTGCTGTCATACCATGTCAGTGCTCAGAAGTAAGTGGTGAATTTATTGTAGTGGATTATGGAATTTGGATCTTCCTGACTAGAAAGAAGGAGGCGGGGGAGAATGTCTTTTAAAGATTAGGTAACTACTTGTGCCATGTGAAATAGGGATGTGTGTTAATTCACATTTTTTTTTTTTTTAAATGTCTTTTCCCCTTGTTTGGAGCAGTGATTCTTGTCTCTTTTTACTGGTCAACCTGCATCTGTCAAAAACTAGTAGCAGATGAACAATCTAGAGTGGGAATGAATTAGGCAGTATGGAGTAACTGTTAATTTCCTGTTTACTTTTTTTTTTTTTTTTAAGATAAACTAGTTTGATATTCATGTTGATTTTTTCGATGTCTTTTTTAATGAAACTACAAGTTCTTGTCAGCTGTTTGCACTCTTTTCTGGAAGCAGGCTACTGACTAGCAGTTGGGGTTACAGGTATTAAAGCATTTTGTTAGACTTTGTCAGGCTTATCTCAAGAAGTTGAAAAGGAGTGTGGGGCGAAAAGTCAAACTGAAAGCATGCAGTTCAAGTGCTGTTGCTCTGCCTGGGACTACTTACCATCTTGGTTGTGACGTGTGAAAAGTTTCTCCCCTCTCTTGCTCAATTCTCCATTACATTGGGTGTCCTTACCTGTCTTGTATGACAGTGGAAAAGTAAGATAAGGAAAGCTTGATTTTTTTTATTTTTTAATAGTAAGAAAGACTTGAGGACAGCATTATGACTTTGCTCTTTGATTTGGTAAATAAAGAGCATAGATCTCATTGCTTTCCCTGCTGCAGTCCTTGCCCTTTTTACTGGGAACACTGAAAAGCAAAGATGAAGGCAAGAAATTCATAAGGTCTCTTTGTTACTGTCTTTATTCTAGTCTTGTGGCAATTCCTGTCTATGTTAAACACAACATCAGTTTCCGTGATAGCAGCTCACTGGGACGCTTTGAAATCACAGTGGGGCCAAAGCAGACTATGGGAAAGACTATAGAGGGAGTGATGGTCACTAGCCAGATGCCAAAAGGTGTCTTAAATATGAGCCTCACACCCTCACAAGGAACACACATCTTTGACCCAGTTACAAAGGTGAGAGAAAGTATATTTTAATTTATTTATGTAAGTCTTTCAGCAAATGAAGTTGAGTTATTCATCCTTTCAAGATCATTCCTTTGAATGTTGATGCCCTGAAGGCAGTATCTTTTCTTGGGTGAGAACTTAATATACCCCTGGTTTTTGAACAACTGCACATAAGAAGTTGTTTTATGCCCCACAGCAAATGGCTCAGTGCCAGAATGGATTTAGTTTTGGTAGCATGGTGTGTGCAGGAAGTACAAGGACTGGTGTTGTATGATGAGGCAGTAGTTTAGTGACTGGTTTACGGATTTCTGCGTATCTGGTTGTCATGCACTGCATGCTAAGGCTTGATCCTTTGCAAATGATGAGGATTTCAGTTGGTTAGTGATTTCCTCCTCCCCACTGGTTCAATATTATCTTTCTGTAAGTTAGAAGTTTATCCACAGTAGAGCATCAGGCAACACAGATTCAGCCTCATAGAAAAGAGGTGATTCTGTGTTATCTATGTTATTATTACCCATAGCAATTGTGGCTTGTAGCACAAATAGTGGAAATACCATTGATGGTAGACTTTTGGGGAGCAACATTGGAAAGAGAGGGAGAACGAGGGTCTCTGAGACAGCTGCTCCTTAAGCCTTTACTATGTCTGAAGTGGAGGACCCGACTGGAGGGAGAGGAGTGTGTGTTGTATGTCCAATCTGAAAGGCAAGATACTGAGACAAAGAGCTTTTTCATAGAGAAACGTTAAAAATTGTCATTGGAAGGGGACTATTCTTTAGAGGTTGTTACTGTATTTCTGCTTGACTGCTGCATTTGTTGTTCCTTGAAGTTGCTCTCATGGGATGTGGGGAAAATAAACCCCCAGAAGCTGCCAAGTCTGAAGGGAAGCATGAATCTGCAAGCTGGGACATCAAAACCCGATGAAAATCCAACTATTAACCTGCAGTTTAAAATTCAGCAGCTGGCTATATCTGGTAAGTGATTATCAGGTGAAGAAGCTGAATGTTTTCTTCTCTGTCAAAGTGTTTACTCTGCATGTAGCTGATGTAGCTCTTCAGACCTTCTCTTCAGAACATCCTATCTGAAAATTGTGTGCTTTGGCAACAGATAAAAGGATTTATTCTCTGTTGCTCTGCGAAACAGCCTGTCTACATCCTCTTGCGTTTCTTGCTTAGAGCCTCATACATAATTTTAGAGTATGGTTGTGTTTGTAAGAATGATTCTGACAATTAGCAATTGTCAGCTTTTATGTTTTTTGTTTTTTTTTTGCTTTTTTCCCCCCTCCATTTCCTGCTTGTTAAAGTATGCTCTCTGCCCCTCTAGTACGCTCTTCTGTTCCTTTATCCTGAAGTTCTGTGTTTGTGGCAGCGGTCAGTCTTATGCTATATTTGCTTGCTTTTAGGACTGAAGGTGAATCGCTTGGACATGTATGGGGAGAAGTACAAGCCCTTCAAGGGGATAAAATACATGACTAAGGCTGGCAAGTTCCAAGTCCGAACTTAAAGGATCATGATAGTGAGGAAAAGCACTTTCCTGTTTCTCCTATCCCTAGCTGTTGGATATAGCATCTCCCCAGTCCGTTTAGGGTTGCTCACTTGCCTTTAGCCTGATCAGGATAACCAGTGCTTAGTGTGCTGGGGGGAAGGGAAAAGTAAGGTTAACCTGAAGCTGTCACATCCCTAAATAAGCCTGGAGTAATAGCAGCAACAGCAGATGGGAGAGGAGTTCAGGTCACTTGGGAATAGTGAGTCAGATATAAGTTTGTACCATCTTCATCTTACTGTCTTAAAGGAAATTCTAGGGATTTATTCCCTTTTCTACTTCCTGTTCCTTATGTTTTGGCTGTCTTTTATCCCTTTTGTAGATGATATGAAGTTGAATTTCCACAACATTCTGTTGTACTGTGGTGGTCTGGCATCTGCCCTTTCCCATCACTGCATGTTTGGTTGGAGAGCTATAGTTCTTGGCAGCAGAGAGATTAGCTGGCCATTCTGCCTTGATGAGACTGAAAGAAGTGAAAAGGTAGACTGTCACACCCAGGATGTGATTTTAAGAAGCCTGAGATTGGGGGTGGTGTCACAGAGGGAGGAAGCAGGAAAAAATGAACACTTTCCCTTGATATTTTGTAATCTATCATGGTCGTTAAGTTTCTTGAATCTTTGGGGAGTAACCGGAAACCCATCCAAATTTTAGTATAGAATCCTTTGAAAAGCCACCTGTAGCACTTATCTTATAACTGATGGATGGTGACATCTGAATGTAATTCTGCTTCTGTTCTTTTCTCAATATTTTGAGGTAGTGTTTCTCCTGGCTTCTTTGGGAAGTCAGGGAGGAGGCAGAGACAGGACAAGAATTTGCGTGGAGACATAGCACTCTGATGGAAACTCTTTGAAACTGAAGCTGCAGCTAAACGAAGACAACTGCTATCCCAGTAACTTGTTGGAACCTATTTTTCTTCCTGCCTGCCTATTACAAATGAAGGTGATACCAATGTTCTCCTGCTCGCTTATGACTTTATTTGAAATAATTATGTCCTGGTACCTTTTGTGATGTTTCTGGCTGTACCTTATTCCAGTTCCTGTCTCAATTAGCTGCTGTGCAGGTGGATTCAAGCCTGTGTTGGATTTCTCACTGGGACCATCCCTTCTGCAGGAGCTGTTGCTACATAAGCCCATCCCAGTCTGTGTTGCATCTCTCTCTGTATAGCACACATAAATATAAAATGAGGCATATGCACTGTTCCCTATTGTTTGTAATGTGTTCTTCGGCCACTAGATGCCAATGTGTTAATTTCTCTGGTATCAGAGCTTGTTACATGTACAGTAGCTTATGGACTACAGCATCTTCCAGGTGGCTGTGAAGTCCAGCACGTGTAGTTAATGCTTGTGAGCAGAACAAGGTGGCCCTAAATGAAGGCTAACACAAATTCTGTTTTGCCTCTGATGGGCTAGTTGCAGTGGATGAGTGACATCTTGATTTTCGAATTGCAGTTTTCAGTTCAACTGGTGAATGCCACAGCAGGTGGCCTTAGTGCTGAATATATTCAGTGCAAATATAACCTTCAACAAGGGCATCAATAAAATTAATTTTTACCTGTCATCTGTGATATTTCAGAGTGGTTTGTGTGGTCTTTACAAGATGCAAAGTTGAAGTTTGAGGATGAAGGTAAATTATGACAACTGGACCTTGGATAGTGGGTACCTTAGAGAGACGAATGTCTTCATACAATTGATTCTGTAAGCTTGGGAATAAATTGTTGTCTGAAGAGCTAAAATTAATTCTTTTTTTTATAACATTTTCTTTATAACATGTAACAATCCTGTGTTTGTTTTGATCTCTTAGATTCTGTTAATTAATCTTTTCCAAACTGAACAAGCAAGTTGTACATTGATATGGAAATAAGTAGCCCACACCTAGAGCTGTGCTATATCTATTGGAGTCTGAAATCCGCTTAAATAATGAAGTAAAATCAAATAATTTTACTTCGTTTACTTCATTAAATAATGAAGTAAAATTTCATAAGGAAAGAACTTAATCTTGATTGAAATTTACTTTAAACTTAGAGCCAAATAAGAAATAACATTTTTATTTGCAAATCCATTTTTGATCCTGTGTTAATCAGAGTGTAGTTGTAAATTCAGTGGGTAAGTGTAGATTCTAATATTTTAGTGGACGAGTTTAGACCTGTCAGTTGTTCTTACAGTGGTGGAAAGCTTATTGTTAAATCAGACAAGCACAGAACAGCTTAAAATACCTGCATAGTATTAAAAAGAATAAAATAAATTTCAGAATTGTATAGACAAATACATCAGAAGATTATTCATTCCCCCCCCCCCAAAAAAAAAAAGAAATAAAAATAAAAATGTTACTGCAGTGTGTTTGTGAAGTGGTCATTACACAATATGTTCTTTTTGCTCTGTGAGTCCCAAATGGGAACAACCTGAGCTAGAAAGAATCTGTGCAAAGTGAGGGCTCAAACTCCCTTCAAGGATTCACCTCAGCTGTGTTTTGGATAAGAAAGTACGTGTCTTTCCATTGCACTTTTAAAACATGTTCTTGTTATTCCACATGAGATCACAAAACTTTCTCTTCTGGCCCCTTGTTCAAAGGGAGAAACTTTTCTCTGTCCCATGCTTTAAATGCTAGAAAATTAATATTCCCCCAAGGGGGGGCAGAGGAGAAGGGGTTTGTGGAAATTAATTTGAATAATAAATAATCCCCTTTGTGAAATATGTTCATATATGCCCTGGGGCAGTGTTATAGAAGATGTATGTCCATGTGTCATTGAGCATCCTTGACAATGTTTGAGTCCTGTTCCCTCAAAAGAGGGAGATGAAAGTTTCAGGAAATGAAATCTGTCCTCTTTTCCTGCTGCTCACTCCCGTTCCCCAAACAATATAGCTTTCTTTTTGCAAGCCAATGTTTGTTTTCAGTTGTACACATGAGACTGATGAAACGACAAAGCTTGGAGATATAAGGGGGATGAGGGGAAGGACTCTGCTTCTGATAATCTGTGGTGAGGAAAAGGGAGTAATTTGAGAATGTGCCCTTACCACACATGGCATGGGTCTTCCTTTTTCACAGACAGACATAAGCATCTGGGCAACCAGGATGCCCTGTTAATATCCTTAAAACACTCCAAAGGAATTTGCAAGGGCATGGTCACAAGATTGTGGATAGTTCATTTTTCTTCTTCAGGATTTCATGTTGTTCTGAATCCAGTCAAGATAACGATTCACATTTGTATAAACGCCAGGTATGTCTTTGCGACCACAACCTATTCCCCAGCTGATGATTCCAATTAGATGCATTCGATCATCCTTCATGCAGACCAGAGGCCCTCCAGAGTCACCCTGCAGAGAAGTACTAGGTTAGTAAAGAATCTCCTTTTTTGTTTGTGTTTTGTATTGTTTTTTTCTCTCACTGCCTTTAATTGTGCATTAGGTATCATCTCTTGTGTTTTCCTAAATATCCCATTTAATATACTCACAAATCAAGAGACACCATGCTTCTAATGCTCTTAGTAACAACACTTTTACATAAGCAACTTCTGTGTTCCAGGCAGCCTCCGTTAGTGCTTCTTTTGTATCAGGGAGAGACCGAAAACAATCTAATACTGAAGTGTCTAACTTTGTATGGCAGTTATTTATGAAATGTAGGTGATGTATTGTTAAGAACAACAAAAAAAACCCAACAACTATAAAGTTCAAACTATAAAGGTCCGGGCTGCTTTATACTCTTGTGAGTAATAGTAAATCATGAACATTAAAGAGATGTTGAAACTGAAGAAATGTCAATCTTTGTTTTAGGTATTATAATTTAATGTATGTTCTCCTGTTTCTCATGTTACAGCTGCTCATTCTCCCCTATCTTTTCATCTTTATTATTTTATTCTCCGCTTTCCAGTAGAGTGGCACCTACATCTCTTACAGAACCTACTGATGAATGTTTTGGTGGCTCACATAAGAGAAAATATTAGGAAACCCTGCTGAGGTGGAGTTTCCTGCTCAGCTTTGTGATATTTCCTGTATTTGGAATTTTCAGTCTGTATTCTGATTTGCTTGATTGAATGTGGCCTGCATTCTCAGCTATGAGGAGAGGGGAGAAAAAAAGGAGAAAAAAAATGAAAGAGGACCCAGCAGTTCTGTTCTATTGAACAGAAGTTTACTAGAATTTCATGTAGTCAAATGCAGAAAATAAATTATTTTCTGAAGATTTGTGTTTGGTTTGTTCACACTATAAAGGACAGACCTAGAAAGAAAAGAGGAACAGAGCTGGCTTTACCTTGCAGGCGTCGTCAAGGTTCCTCGTGTCTCCTGCACATATCATATTGTCTGTAACTGTCCGGTTGTCTAGATGCTGTGCTGTGCACCGATTAGCTGGAAATAGTCTGACGTGCCCTTCTTTCAGGTGCTCTGAATAGAAGGGAGAAACTGGAAGGGACATGAATATATATATACTTATAAAAACTTTGCAATTCAATTTCTGCAGTTTGGGGAAGAGATATGGAACTAGCTATTGGCAGGAGGGGAGGGTGGCAAAATTCCCTTGCTGAAAGGGTCTTTTTTTAATTCTTGAGGGTTCTGCTTTCCTCATGAGAACAACTTTAATCTAGCTGAGAGAGAATATTGCTTTCTTAGCAAGCAATATTAGCAATGTTACAGAGGTTCCTACTGGGTGCAAAATAAAGAGCGCTAGGTTTCTTGGATGAATAAGTCATCTTTGCACAAATTACATCTAAATGAAGTCATAGTAACTGCATCTAAAAATGACTACCTGCATGAAATGTAACCTTGACTTTTTAGTATTAAACTTTTGTTAAGAAAAAAAAGATGCCTTATTGTACACAACACTGAGTAACTGGATAGGAATACACATGTGCTATTTTAGAATGGAATAGATTTATTTTTGTTTTGTGTGTTCACAAAGCTGAACATTGGCAGGATTGTTTTTCAGTCCAGTTTTGAATTACAATTGCAGTATCCCTTTGCTCTGAATGAGTTTATTCTGTACTCCCTGTAAGCAATGTGAAGGACTAGCTCGAAAAGCATATGGTATGCTCATATGTTAAATTTTCAAGTCTGTTCCAAAAACCTTAACAGCACAAATCATGATTTGTACTTGTTATGACAGATGCTTCACAGTCGCTGCTTCAGCATTTACAATTTGAAGAGAATAAAACAAAATAAGTAGAAAATGCCAGTGTATGTCTCCAGTCAGGTTTTATTCCTGTTTTTTGTTTGGCTGTGCTTTTTAAAATAGCTCATTTTTAAAAACCTTTCACCCAGCAAGGTGATTGATGCCCCATGCCTGTCATTGTTCAAGCAGCATTTGTATAATGCCCTCAGTAATATGCTTTAACTTTTGGTTAGCCCTGAAATGTTCAGGCAGTTGGATTTAATGATCTTCGTAAGACCCTTCCAACTGAACTATTCTAATTCATTTAGCTGGCCTTATAATATATGTCTAGGATCATCAACTTTTTAGCTTTTTTGCTAATCACTGCACAGCAAATGTATCTTTTAGAATAAATGCAACTACCTGCAACTGTAAATCTCAACAGAAATGGATTTCTGTCAGAATGACAATGTCTAAGTTTAATATTAAATGCAGTAAATATCTCAGTAAAGCAGAAATGCGGGAGCTTTGACTGCAGTTTTTCTCTTATACGTTCTGTCATTTTCTATGTTTTTACTATTGGAAAGTTTCAAGGAAGACTCCACTAGCCCATGCTGCTAACAGATCTCAGATGAATGAAATAACTTGGACCAGAACTTCTTTTTGTATGTGTTTCACTTACGTGTATGTTTTGGAGCGCTGATATAAGCCCACAAAATTATTTGCGGGGGTCAGACGTCAAACAATACTAAGGGCTTGAATTCTTTGAGGACAGGGGGACCTGACTTTGTACCCGGTGTATCTTCTACTTACATTCTTCATTTCTGCCATAACCAGAGATCTCGCATTCAGTCCAGTCAGGCAGCTGCAAGTTTGGTGTTGGGAGGCAGGCAGCACGGACAGTGTCTGTTTCAATAGCACAGTCTTTTGTATCAGATTTCAACTGCAGCAGAGCTGAAGAGGGAAAAAAATGACTACTTGACTAACATAAAGCTCGAGCAAATCATTACCTATCAAATCATGATGTTCTTACCAATGTCATTGTCATAATTTTCGGAGTCAAATCTCTGATGCACAATGTAGTTCTTCACTTGAAAGTTCTGTTCATTTTCCTCAGGAGTTGTTCGTGAAGTCCTGCCCAGCACAATCTTCAGCTGATCAGTACTAAAGCTGAAAAATGAAAGAGTTTTGCTTTCTTCCTGTGTTAACTGGAATGGACCCTTTCTTTGAAGATGTGCTGTTGGAACTTCTGCTTATTTTAGCACTATTACTACGTCATTGCCCAAGCAGTTTAACCTCAGATGTCCTGTTTGCCTTAGTTTTTGCAGTAATTGCTTAGAGCCACACTGGCAAGCCTCCTCTGTAAGGCTGTTGCTGTTACCAAGTTTCAGATGGCTCTGCATTCTATACTGACAGCTTTGTTCTTCAGCTATTTGGTGTTTTGCTGTGGTACCTTAATGCCATACAGCCAGTTTGCCTGTCTATATTGTTGGTCACATTTAACTCTATAGAATTACTTTGTGGAGTAAATGGCTTTTTCAAGTCTTTCACCCTTCCAGTAAGGCTAATCCTGGATGCTTCCATTCTCCAGAATTTTTGGTATGATTTCCCAGACAGTACTGAATCCTCAGCTCACCCTTCCTCGAAGCAGTGAGCAGCTGACAAAACCCAGCAGGAACTGATCAGAATTCCTCCACAAAGGAAGTGCTCTCCAGGTACTCGGCGATACTTCACAAAGATGGCAGCTTGCCATGGGTGAGCTTCAATGTCTGCACGGGAGCCAAATTTTATGCGGTACTGGTGTACTCTATGCTGCCGTGTGCCACAGGTGGCTGTGGATGACAAACGTGTTCAGGAACTCTGCACTGAGTTTGAGTTAAGAGATTGTTAGTTGTCACTGCATATCAAGGCAGCCTGGTATCAACTGTTCAGTATCTGACTCATTCCTGTTTCTTAGGAAACTTGTATAGATTTGAAACAATATAGTAAAGAAACCCTGTCTTTTCTGTCTCCCAGTTCTGCAGTCTTCTCTTCTGGCAGATAAGGTACTTCTATAACAGCTGATCTACAGAATCCCTATTTACCCCAAGCAGCTTTTTTTCCCACCTCTTATTTTACTGTAAGAGGCTTGCAACACTCTGAACAGTAATGCCTCAAAGAAAGAAGAATTGGGACTGTTAGGAGCCTTACAACAGGTAGGCACGTTACAGTACTCCCATGTGAGCTGATTTCCTTTCAGTACGTGGCACCAGGGCTTGTTGTCATTGTCAGGATTCCTGCAGCACAGGAAGGAGAAGAAAAACTTGAATCACCAGGTTTGCAGGGATTTGGGGGAGAAGGAGACACCTGAAGAGAGCAGGTGGGGATCTGACTGTATTCTTTTTGTTTTTTTCTAGAGATACAGAGAGCACAGGGCAGTGTGGAATTTCTATTAATGTAGTCCAGTGTTAGGGAAGTATACACAAGTCAAGTGGAATGAAAATTACTATTGGCAGTGAGCTTTATTCTCCGCTGTAATGTATTGCCCCTGCTTTAATAAACCATGTAAACAACATGGATTAAATAACCTGGCTTTAATAACCCATATAAACAACATGCCCTGCCTCAGGAGTACCACAAGAAAGCTTACTGTTATTTATTTATTTATTAAATTCATTCTATAATGATACATACCGGCAGAAATTGTGACTGCCAAGGCCTAGCTGGTAAGCATCTCTTCTCCATGCAGTATATAGCTTGCTAACAATGAGTTGAGAATTCCACCTCAGACAGGTAGCTCCAGAACTGGTAACACTGTGACTGCCTCGGTAATCCGTGCCTCTTCCAGTTTTGCAGTTGTTGTTCCCAACTTCAATAAGAAAGCTGCATGTTAACTGATGCATGTAAACCATCAGCTGTTCCTATTGTCATTTCTGTCAAGGCATCTATATATTAGCTCTACTTATGTCAGTCTCTCTGTCATAAATATAAAAAGCTTAAACATGATTTAATATGACAATACCAACTTTTCAGTTACACAAGTCCACAGAGAACCCTTATATATGCAGTGAGTCATGGAAGCTCTGAAGTCCATTCCCTGTCTTGCGTGTACCTTTTGAACAGGAGGGTACACTGCAGTATTCCCAGATGTACTTTCCCCCTTTATAGATATAGCACCAGGGTCTGGAGTCTTCATCTGGGTTTCTGAAAGAGTTAATGCATAATGCATTTATGCGATATTATAAAGACATTATGCATCATTATAAAACTGTCATTATTAGTCTCAAGTGTGTCATCTAGTACAGTAACTTGATCCTGCTCAGCAGTGCAGAGGTGGACGGAACCACCAAAAGTAATTTGTATTCTTATTTTAATTATAAAAGCAAAGAATATGTGGAGATGAGGATGAGACAGCCGGTAGCAGGGCTAGCTAACTTGTTTGTGCAGTTTAGTTCATTTGCAGGAAGCACTATATTTTAGAATTGTGAGGAGCATGCAGATCTGCAGGCATAGGTGGCAGGAAACTGGCTTGCAAAGGGAGCTTTAGGCACTGAGAAGGATGCAAATGGGCACAAGGGAAGACTATGGGGTGAGAAAGGCATGCATTTTTTAGTCCAGCATAAACATCTACTCTAGATGAATCAGAAGCTGAGATCTATCTATAGAAGTTGCAGTTGCTGCTCTCGTACTGCACTGTATGTGCACCTGTATGCAGTGTTCTGTGGCTGGTATCAAACAGCCTCTCTTTTGCCCCAGGTTCTCAGAATGGGCAGATTCTTACAGCTGTGACATGAGTCGTGAGTCCCTCACCTGCAATAGTTGTGATTACCCAATCCCAGCTCAGCAGCATCCTTTCTTTGGCCGCTGTACGTCTGGTCCATCAAACCATCAATATTCCAATTCAAGCATTCAACTCCACTCTCTGTCCTGCTCCACGTGCCCCTGTATGTTACTCCGGCATCTTTGTAGCACTTAACGTCAGTATCTGAGCAAAAGGGAACAAAACATTACTGAAAGGACAGCATCACACACCGCTTCTCTTGTCTCTTGTTCTGCTTAAACTTGGCTCCCAGCTGCCTTGTATTGTAAATTGGTGAAAATGTCTTTCCAAGCAAATTGCAAGGATATACAAATATCTTCAGCTTCAAAATGTAGTGTTTTATCGAGAGACACTGAGATCAACCCAGGTGTCCTTCTCAAAGGTTCTTTGTAGAAAAGCTTTACCGTGAAAAGAGACACCTTAATGGAGAGCCCAGTATACAGCAGTAGTTTCTGAGTCTCTGCTTTCTGCACTACATAGCTAAAACGAGCAGCATTGTTCCCATTAACTGATACATTATACTTGCCTATTTCGCACTGCTTCCCAGAGAAACCTTGGTGACACTGGCAGACGAAGAGCTGTGGGGAGTAATATGCCTGTGAACACTGGCCCCCATTGTAGCATTTATTTCTAGTGCAGGCTGTGCAGGAAAGAAAAGTCAAGAAACAGTTAGAATTCACAGAAGTAAGCAGCTGGCAATGTACCCACCTGTCCTTCTGTCAGTCTCCTTTAGCCTGCTCTACTTCCCCCTGCCTAAACATATTTAGTGCCACATTCTTCCTTTGTTCCATTCTCTCCGTGTTCACTGTTATGAGCCTTTCTCAGCCTCTTGCTCATTCCTCCTTAGTTCTGCCTGATTTGGTGTATATTAATGCTTTCATTTCAAGCAAGGTTTTCCATGTGATAATTTCCTTCCCTGACGGTGGAGCTCTTTAGAACAATTAGATGGACAGTCTGTCATCTCCTGCTCTTTCCTTCTTCTTCTTCTTCATACTCACCTCTGATGGGAACAGTGTGGCAGCGACTCCGACCGCTGTCGCACCTACAGTACTCTATTCGGCTCCTTGAGAGCCTCAGCCAGCTCCCCTTGTGCTGGTAAATTTCTCCAGATGAATAGTCTGTGCAAATGGCTGTAATTAGAGAAAGGAATCTCTTTTAGAGATTCATTGAAAATACTTGGTTTAGCAAAAGAACTCTTTTCTCTTTCCAGGATAAAAAGTATCCATGATGGGAGCATCTGTCTTACAGAATCACAGAACTGTAGGGGTTGGAAGGGACCTCGAAAGATCATCGGGTCCAGGCAACCCTTTCTCCTCCCCAGACCCAGATTGTCCTGTCACTCTCACTATTATGCTACTGGATATTCTGTTCTGCTAGTGAAGAACAGGGGGTGGGGGGCCGACTTTGCTCTTTGAGCTGTAGATGGTATTAATACTCCAGTATTTTGCCTTCTGAATCTGCCATTCTCAGATCCCCTCTCCCCCCCCCACCCCAGCCATAGAAAACAGCTTTCAGGCTCTATTCCCTCAGCACCATCTGCTTTTCTGTCCTGTGCTCATAAAGCTCCAGATAATGCAGTTGTACTTTGCCTGGCTTACCTCTAGATCTGGCTCCCCGTTTGTAACGCATGTGCCAGCCCTGCAAGCAAAGAAGGTTAATTCTGTGAGTAGCTGCTCTCCTAAGAAAACTGAGAGAACAAGTGCCTCCAAAGGGACAGTCCTCCTCTTGAGGTCTTGCAAATCAGAGGAGTGAAAAGTGCCTTCAGTACTTCAGCAAGGGTACTGAAAACTGCAAATCATTGAATTACCACTGATTATACAGTTATTGTTTGTCACTTGAGTGATGTGAACTTGGTGATGTGTTGTACTTGCATCAGGTGTGAAATGATTATGTACTTTTAGGGCATCGCAACTCTTAGCTTGTCAGCTTTCTGCTATTTGCAGGAGGTCCAAGGAAATATTTTTCAGAGACATAAATATAGGTAAACAGTTACTTTTGCCCAGCAGCTGTTGCTTGCAGTTTCCTCATGAGCCTTTGTACCTTGATGAGATTTGATTTTTTTTTCAGAGCGTATTTTACTAGCTGGTCATAACAGGAGCTCAGCATGGACTGGATCACGTGTATGCAACGGAATGTGATCCTTCCTTTGGCACAAGCCTTTCACTTGTTATCCATCATGCTTAAGTACTGAAATTGGGGTGGGAGGAAAGAGGAGAAAGGTAGAGATAAATTTCTTGCAGCCAATTAAATAAAATATTTTGAAGTTTTAAGCATGAAACCCATTTAGAAAACTTTGATTGGACACAAAAGAAAGAACAGCATAAAAAGAAAGAGGAAGGCTGGGATAACAATTTTTTGAGAAGATACTAAACTTTTTAGAATTGTGCAGTGTTTATTTAAGCTATGCAATGTGAAGCGTGGAATGAGAGGACATGGAAACCATCAATGGCTAGTTGTACATGAGAATAATGATGAAGGTGAGGCCAACGGAAAGGAAATTAAAGGGTTATTGTGATGGATCTCTTCCTAACTGTGAATAGTATCTGACTGAACAGATACACAAGGAAGATTTGGAAGTGACTTTCTTACTGAAATGGAAACCAGATAGGATAATACATTAGTAGAAATCCCATATTAGACATAGACCGGTTCACATGGCTTTCCTTCCTCTGATTTATAGTGATAGAATGAGATCCTCCTTTTGTCTGATGCAGACAGCTGGAATCGCTAGCAAGGAAGTGCTGCTGAAAACAAGGTTGAGTGCCTGTGGATGGCAAGAGCATTATTTCCCTCCTTACCTGGCACTGAGTAATTGTGATTGCTCCCATCAGCAGGAGGAGATATTGGAGTGTTTTCCACATCATCTCCAGATCTCAAGTTATCTATAGAGGGTTAAAAAAAAAAAAATGTTTTACAGAGTGAGTTACATCCGAAGTAGTGAGTTTAAATTAAGGTTTTAAATGATGAAAATGCTTTTTACATTAAGTCCCACTTTCTACTCTGCAGTTCTCAGCAATTAGGCTTAGCTGTCTTGGTGTCCCTGAACAGAGGAAACTGCCAGGCTGGACCTAGTTGCGCTTATATTTGATAAACATAGAAACCCTACAACCCTAAAGCATAACCTCTTGGATCTGGTGGAAACTCAGAGCGTGTTTCCTGGAGAATAAGACTTGTAGAAGAAAATTGAAAGTCCTTTTTCCCAAGGCTGCTGGAAGCCAACAGTATCATGCCCATTATTAAAGAGATGACTTGTCTAATAAAGAAAATGTTGATTAGAAAGCATTAACTGAGATTCAGGTCACTGAGTCCCATCCAAGAGATCTTTTGCAGTGGCACAGAAATCTGCTAATAACTGTTGTTTAAGAAGGTTTGTATTTTCTGCCCAGGCTGCTTCTTTGGGCAAGAGTGAGGGCTGCTTGCTGATGGATTGCGTTGGCAAGGAGACTATGGTGATGATAGGGGATGCTTTGTGGTAGGTGGTGATGATAGGCGGGTTGCTACGTCTTCATTTTTCAGTATTTCTACAGTTTCTCCCTCTTTGGCCTTGCTGAGCTTTCAGTTTCTACTATTGTCGTATGTTTTTGCTAAAAATTGAGAGTATGTTGAACATCTGACAGGCTAGCTTTTGATCTGGTGCTCTCCTTGTTACAGCATTTCTTTCTGTGTGTCACTTCTATGCGATCACAACTGCATGTTTTATTCCCTCAAATCGCTTTGGCAGATTTATGCGGTAAGAGATGTGGATGAGGTAGAGCAGAGGGTGGGCTCTCATTTCCATTCCCAGTCTCTAGGGCTGCTCTACAACATACTGGATAGTGGTTTCTCATGATTAGCCTGCACGAAGGGGAGACAAAGTTGCAAGTCAGACTGAAGAGGTTCATAGGAACAGCTTCTGAGAGCATTAATTACTCCAAGTCTTGTCTCTGGGTCATACCTTAATGATGAAATACATGTGGTCCAGAGCAGCTCTCAGGGGTATATATTAATATGCAGATTTTGTAGTAATCTCCATGTACTTTCAAGTCCTTTCTGACCTCTTAACAAGCATTTTGCATTACACAGCAAGCCTTTAAAAAAAACAAGCTGAGTTTTCCAAACAGGCATTGACTTCATGGGAATATGCTAACTGCATTTGAACTCAGCCAGCGGTGCTCCCAAAGCTGCAATGCATAACCCAAAATCACGCAGAAGTTATTGGGCTGCTGCTCAAACACTGTGTTATCTTATCCTTAATCCCTGCAGCTGTTGCTCATTATTGGAGCTGTGCAGGGATGTGTTCTGAATCTCACAGCTGCAGGATTTTAAATTGCTAATTATTAGCACCACCAGTCACCTTTGTTGCCAGCTGTGGAGGAGGCTGGAATTTCTTGCTGACTGCTTTAAGAAACAAGATTCTGCTAGCCTAGACCTTGCGTATGAAAGACTCATGAAGTGAAACGACTCTGACTGAGCTGCTTTGTTAGCATTATTCTGTGGGAAGAACTATGAAGAACTGTAGAGACTTTATTTCTGAGGTACATGCTAAGATTCTCTGGAAACAAGGCAACACTGGCAACACTTTTTTGAGGGGAGATTGGAGTGGCAGAGCTGGCCTAATTAATATCTTGGAAGAAGTCCTAGGTTCCTGATACCAGAAGGAAACTAACTATAGCTAGTTTTAGTGAAGGAAGGGAGGTTGAGAAACAGGGAGCTATTTCAGTCTTGGAAACTGACATGAAAGGAGTCCCTATTTATGAATTACTTGAGTGGCTTAATGTTATAATCAAGTTTATGCTGTATAATCTTCTGTACAAGTAGATTCTAGTCTTATGCTGTACATACTGCTAGCGTGGAGTGCTACAGAATGTATCCCTGAAGTTGCCTTGCGTCAGATACTGCATCCTTTCTTCCAGTTACTTTTCCTGCGCCCTG
Organism: Aythya ferina; assembly: GCF_964211825.1. Lineage (NCBI taxonomy): Eukaryota > Metazoa > Chordata > Aves > Anseriformes > Anatidae > Aythya > Aythya ferina. Next base: position 5,936,767 of record NC_140310.1, read on the forward strand.
TTCAGGCTAGCTCATGTTGCAGTGCTACAGCCCTTTCTTCCTTCTTCCCCTCTCCCATGCCTGTCTGTCCATTGGTGGCTGGTGTCCCACTGTGCAAGGAAAAGTGGTAACAGGTTTTGCCAGATGTTTGTTTTCAGTCCAGAGAAAGGTACGATACCATGCCAGTCAATTGGAATGTTCTGAATGATAAGCCCTATCAAACAGAAACCACATGGCTCTATGAAAAATAGCATGTTTACAAGACTCCAGGCAGAAACCTTCAACCAATGTACTTTGTGGTACTGCTCTCATAAGCAGTTTGTGCCTGCTGCTTTCATCTTGTTTCCTCTCTGAACAAGAAATACTCTAGCAATAAGACAGAGGCCTTGATGTGTTGTTCTGACGTTCTGTTTCTATGCTGTGAGGTACAGTAAAACAAGGATATACGATACCCTAAATTTAGAGGTTCTCAGGCTTAATTCTTTTAGAATTCTAAATGAATCAGAAGCTGCCTGTTTTGTTCATAATCACACTTCAGACATGTGAGTAATAAGGAAGTATTGCCCTTTGAAAGAGAAACAGAGAGAAGAGGGAAATAGAACTCAGGGGGATGAATTAGGAGGCTTGGCTAAAAGCAAAAGTTTTAAAAACAGTATGAAGGTTTTAAAGAATGGAGTGAATTGATGAAGTAGATAACCAGGCTTGCAACGAGGACTTTCTACTTGTACAGAGCCAGCTCTATACATTGTTTTTTTTTTTTTTTTTTTTTTTATTAATGTATGCCTTTTATGATAGCCAATAAGGAATGGAGTAAGCTGGAAAAACATTATTGCGACTAACGTGTAATAGTATTTCACTGGAGATTGGATATTCCATGCTAACCACATAGATCAGCAAGTCGTGAGTTGTTGCACACGGTACAGGTATTGTGCTAGTAGCATATACCTCAATACAGACCTGGAATTGGATGCAGATAAGGAATGCTGCAGATGCAGTGTCTCTGCTGAAGCATCATCATCAGGAATACTTTAAATTGCATATTTTGACTATTAATTTATTAATAACAGCTCTTCTAAGAAGTGAGAGTGTATTATTTTACAGATGTGGCATAAGACCTAAAAAAGGGGCATAGCTTATAAAGGTCAAACAGAACATCATTGGTAGCAAGTAAAGGTAGCTTCCCCCACCCATCCCTTCTAGTCACCTGGTACACATATAGAATACTTGCTTCGATTCTGAATCCATAGCATTAGCAGCTCCCTTGCTTATAAACCACCGTCTTGGTCTAGATCAGAGGACTGCAGGTCCTTGATGCCTTTTCCTGCCTTTTGGAGAAAGTGCTGCCATATCCCTTTTCTAAACTGAGCAGATGAGTATCAGGCTTGTACTGCTTTTCTTTAGAATATCACAGTGGACAAGCGCTTGCTTTTGGGGAAAATAATTTAAAATTTTGAAGTCTTTGAAGGCAGTGGAGAAAACGGGCATTTCAAGCTCTGGCTTCCTTTGGGGAATCATTCTCAATATTTCCTGTCATTTGAAAAGAATCATGTTTAGGAAGAACTGAAGACAACCCGCCCTCCTCCTCCCCTTTGTGCCTCCATTATCCTGGTTGTGAGCCTGGGGTGAAATGTGTAGTCTGATCTCCCGGGAAGACAATGAATTGTCCTTTCACGCCTGGCTCTCGGGGCTTCTCCTTACCATTGGAATGTTTGTAACTCTTCCTTTGCTAGTTCTTTTTCAAAATGTTCTCTGTGCAAGAGGCTCCTCCCTGCTAGCTGTTCAGAGCCTGAGGCCATTTGCCCTTTCCCTGGAATAGCTTGCTGAGGCTTTCTTGAAGCAACTGAAAGCTGAAAGTTTTATCCAGCATTATAAATCTTCTGAAGCTGAAAAGCAATAGCTTTGTTAGTTAACTACCATGATACCCTAGTAGGCTTTATTAAACAGTATTTAGTACTATTTAATGATAATGCCAATAACGTTGAAAACAGGAAATGAACTTTTTGAAACAGGTGTAGAGTAGCACATACCTTTTTTGCTTTTTTCTCTCCTATTTTCTGCTGATGATTTCCTTCCCAGACCAGCCTCTTTCTGTTTTCCACGTCTCTGTTATGATCTTTCTGATCAGCTCCCGTCTTAAAACTCCTCTGAAAGGGGTGGAGACTAAAGAGGGCAGGAGGGTGTGCTTCCCGCCCCCCTCCCTTCCCAAGAGAAAAGATAGCAGCCAGGATCTTGGGATGACCTAGGATGGAGTGGCTCGTGTCCAGAGCATTAGGGAATGTTTGGGGGTGGGGCGGCAGGAGAAAAGCTTGCTTGCTGATGTCAGGAGGGCATAATACTGGATTTTACAGCCAGTTTGCTTTCTTCATACTTTATTCCAGTCCAAGAGCAAATTCAGTCTTCAAAACATTTTTTTTTTTCTGCGTTGAACAACTTAAGCTTCAATGAGAGTGAGAACAGTAAGTATCCCATATGAAGAACTGTCTCATTGTGCTTCTAGGAATGTGAGGGAAGAATGGCCTAGGCAGCGCCCAAAACGAATGCATGAATGTTTTATTTCTAACATGGCCATAGGTCTGTAGGCTTAGTCCTCATACTGAGAAACTCCTGCTTCAATCAAAAGCAGTGCGCTATGTCAGAATGACATCCATCTTTGGCACAGAGACCCTGACCGGTAAGTGGAGCAAAGCATGCCATGAACAGTGCTGCTGGGAGAAGTGGTCAAAGGAATTCCCAGGTTAAGTGGGGACGATGAGCAAAACTTAGGATCCTTGGTTAGAAATAAGGACTAGCGTATTAAGGACCAGAGAGTTAAATGTTGACTGATACTGTCCTCTTAGAAAACGAAACTGCTCAATCAAGGTACAGTCCCAAAGCACTACATTGTCGGCGTGTGGTAGAAAAATCCAAACGAGTGGAGTGGTTTTAGAACTGAATTTAAGGCTGGGTTTGTTAAACCCAGCTCTGTCCTCTTTTGCACCCTTCCTTCAGGTATTTATAGACCTTGATAAGGTCTTTTCTGAGCCATCTCTTCTCCAGCCTGACTCTCAGAGCGTTTTCTCATAGCATAATGCACCATCTCCTTCATCTTTGTAGCCCTTCATTGGACTGTCTCCAGTATGTCCATGTCTCTCTTGTACTTGGAAGCTCAGAACCAGTTGCAGCACTCTAGGAGTGGCTTTACTGGTGCTGAGCAGAGGAGAAAGATCACCTCCCTCTACCTGCTGGCAATGCTTTGCCTAACGCAGCCCAGAAATACCGTTAGCATTCTTTACAGTCGAGAGCACATTGCTGGTGTATGTTCAGCCTGATGCCCTCTAGGAGAGCTGCGGGTAGCTTTCTGCCTAGCTGCTTTCCGAACAGGTGGCCCCTGGAATGTCCTGGTGTTGTTCCTACCCAGGGGCAGGGCTTTGCACTTCTCCATGCAGAACTTCCTGAGGTTCCTGCCAGCTCCTTTCTCCAGACTGTCCAGGTCCCTCTGGATGGCAGCACAACCCTCTGGCACATTAGCCACTCATTCCAGTTTTCTCATCTGAAAACGTACCAAGTACACTGCCCCATCATCCAGAACATTAATGGAGATGTTGAACAAAGGCGGGCTCAGTACTGACCCCCGTGGTACGCTGCTAGTTACTGGCCTCTGATTAGTCTTTGGGCCACCCCCTGGGCCAAGCAGCTCAGCCCATCTTCAGTCTGCTTTGCCTTTTTACGCTCCGATCAGCACAATTTGGAGGCTTCGTTGGCACAGGCGGGCCCGGCAGAGCGTCCCTGGGGCTGGAGGGAGCGTGGTCCCCGCGGTGCCTCTCTCCAGGCCCTGCAGCAGCGTTTGCCGTGCCGGCCGGCACAGCTGTCGGGGAGGTTTCTGCGCGCCCTGCAGAACTGGGGGACGCGCACGGGAAGCAAGCGGCGACCGGGAGCTCTCCGTGAGCCCCGCGGAGCTCGGCCGGGACTCGGGGCGTGAGGCGCAGCCGAGGGCTGGCGGCGGGGCGGGGCGGCGCGCGCGCGGCTCCTTTAAGGGCGGGCTCGCGCCGCCTGGGCCGGAGCCGGAGCCGGAAGCAGCCGCGCCGGCAGCCTGGGCGCTGCGGCCCCGCCATGAGCCGGCCGCCGGCCCTGCAGGCGCAGACCTGCGGCCCCTGGGAGATGAAGGAGCGCCTGGGCACCGGCGGCTTCGGCAACGTCATTCGGTGGCACAACAAGGTAGGCGCCGGGCGGCCCCCCCCCCCCGCGGCCCGGCCCGGCCCGCGCTGAGCCGGGCCCGCGCTGTCCCCGCAGGAGAGCGGCGAGCAGCTGGCCATCAAGCAGTGCCGCCAGGAGCTGAGCCCGCGCAACCGTGAGCGCTGGGCGCTGGAGATCCAGATCATGAAGAGGTGAGGCGGTGGCGGCGGCGCGGGGGGCCCGGCTCGGCCCGGCGGGGCGCGGCCTGGCGCCGCCAGGCTGGGGCTGGGGCTGGGCGGGCGGGGCCGGCTCTCGAGTCCTGGCCCGGGGCCCGGGGGGGGGGCCGGCGGCCGGCGTTCCTCAGACTCGGGGGCTTCCTCCTGCGGCCGTCCCGCCGCCGTCTTCGGTGCTGGCGCTGCGCTGCCGCCGCTCCGCGGAGCAGAGCGCTCCTGCTCTGCCTCGGGGCTGGGCCGCTCGCGTGGGGCGGCACGGCTCCGGCTCGGGGCTCGTCCGGGCGATGGCAGCAGCCGGTGTCGGACGGCTCGGATCAGCAGGGTGTCGTCCTGTAGCTTCCAAGCAGATCTCCCGTGTGTTTCCGTTGAGAGAAAGCACTGCTTGCACGCAGGAAGCAATGAATTGGGATGAGTCTCCGGGTCCACGAAGGATGGATGAATTGTAGAACAATAAAATTCAGTATTTCAGCTTCTTTAGGGATTTGTATCCCTGTAGGACTTCACGTGGTGACTGTGAATATGTGAGACTGTGTAGCTCTTGCAGAAAGTGTTTGCACTGGTTCTGGTGATCACCCGTACTTGTCTCACTTCCATTCCTCAGGCTGAACCATCCCAACGTGGTGGCTGCCCGCGATGTTCCCGAGGGAATGCAGAAGCTTGCACCCAATGACCTGCCATTGCTGGCTATGGAGTACTGCCAAGGCGGAGACCTCCGCAAGGTGAGGTCACTGGCATGGTGATGGTGACAGTGGAAAAAGCGTGAATCAGCTTCTTGGCAGGATGGAGCCTAGGGGTTTCTCTTCAGAACCTACCCTGTAAAAATGTATTTTCACATCTTGAAGCTTCCTAATTGTTAATATGGCACCAGCAAGATCTGACAGATTGGTCCTTGATAAAGTTCTGCTTCTGAAAACTTCAGTGCTTTCTGAAACTTTCTGCGTTTCTTTGGCTGCAAAGGACAGTGCAAGGATTTTGCATGTAGAGGATGAGGGTACGCATGAGGGATGTGCTACAGGATGTGAGTATGGCCAGGACCATCAAAGGGCTGGGCCTTCCTGTGGGCAGTATCCTTCTTGACAGTGATAAACCCCTTTCTGTCATAGATGAAGAAAAAAAAAAAAAAAAAAGGAAAATAAGACCCACGTTTTAATTCTAATCTTACTGTTTTTCTAACCTTTGCTATAATGTGCCCATAGATGAAACCCAGAACTTATATCCGACTTCAGAGCTGATGTAGCCAGGCCCAGGGGAAATGGCTATGTAGGACACAGCAAGTAGAAGGAAGAGGGCAGCCATTATGCTGACTTCTTCCACCCGCTCTTTCTTATCTCACGGATATGCTAAGGCCTAAAGCTGTAATTATTGCTACCAGAGCTTCCAGTTTCACGAAGTTCTGTGCCCGTAGAAAATATCATTGCTGTTTCGGGAGCTTCTTGCGTTCTTGAGAGCTTGTGGGACTGAGATCCTTCCTCAGGATACAGGATGGAGAGACTATATTCTGTGTTGTTTTCTTTCAGTACCTGAATCAGCTGGAGAATTGCTGTGGCCTGCGGGAGGAAGCGATTCTCATCTTGTTATCTGATATTGGTAAGTGGTAGCTGTATTTTCAGTAGTCTGAACCCCGGAAGCCCCTTCAAGGGGGCACTTCAAAGGGGTCACTACTGCAGCAGTGACCTGTTGAACTCTTATCTTAGATAAGACCCCTTAAGCAGTATAGTTGTTTCCTGTTTTGCTTTGCCAATGCTCCTTTTAAGAGAGCCAGCCTTTCATTTTTGTTCTATCAGTCTCCACTCAGCTCAACAGCTGATGACCAGCACTTCAGAGTGTTTGTTATAAGTGGGTTTCCATTAGCATTTGGGCAAACACTATGTGGAATTTTAGACAAAAAAGAATAATAAAAAGATGACTGCAAAGGTTACTGAGAGAGCTGTCTAGAGATTTTTGGGATTGAGATTTTTGTTTAGACTACACCAAGATCTTATTGAGTCAAAGCTGAGGCAAAACTGGATAGATGATCGGGGTTTGTAGAGAAGTTATTGAAAATTGCTTTTGGGGAAGGTGCATGATTAGAAGGTGAGCTTGTGGCAAGAGAAGAAACATGCATTTGTCATTACTTCTACTGTGGATATGACTGTTAGGCAGAATCTCCCATCCTTTGTGTTCACAGAGCATTTGTACTCTGCTGTCTGATCATTTCACTTCTGAACAACCAGGAAATGATACAGAGGGCTGACTCGAGACAATGGTGGATCGTGTTTAGAGTGAAGCTTGTGTTCCTATGCTTGTTTGTGCTTAGGAAGAGGGACAGATCTAAATCTCCACTTGTACAACCTGAACTGTAGTTGATCAGAAATGTTTCCAACAGTCGATATAACTCGTTTTACAGATTCCTTACAGTGCAAGCATAGTTGCTCTTTCTAGGGTTACTTACCTTTAGAAGAAGATTATATTATTGATTACTCCTGAAAGTCTAGCTAGATCATTTCATGCTGAACAGGAGAGCTCAGTCTGGGAATGCAGTCAGAAGGGACACTAAGTCTTGGAGATCAAAAAGTGAGTCCCTTTGGCGCAAGTTTTAGTCACAGCTGAAAAGACCTCTGGAACTGGAAATATTACTAAGTTTTTGTTTTTTTCTAGCAACGTGCTTTTTTATTCTGAAAAAATGAAATATCTTAAAGTATTACTTTGAGCAAGTACAAAGAAATAGAGGGCATTTATTCTCGCTTTGTATTCTTAAGATGAGATTTTTTTTTTTTTGGTCTTCCTAGTATAGATGGAATTCGTCAACCTGCTAGTTGTGATGTCACATTGGTCCTGAGCAGAGAAGGTACTTTGCATAAATTTTTGAGGAGTTTTGAAGGTGAAGTGGGGAGAAGAATGCTTTGTGGACAGGATAGGACAGAAAGTGTTGGGCAGAGCACCTTTTGGATCCTAGGTTAAGACTGTTGAAGATACAGACACTCTTCTAGTGACTAGATATATTTTACTTCTGCACAGCTTTTATTACGTTTTTTAACCTTCAGTACATGGGGAGGGAGAGACTTGAAGAGAAGTGAATCTACTTTAACTTCAAAAATGTATCTGCCAAGAGAACAAATCTGTGTCCAGAAGAGTTTGATGTCAAGTTTTCCTCTTGAACATGGCATTTCATTGTTCAGTCAATGATCTTGTTGATTGTGCAAGATTTGACTCAAAAGCAATGCTTACACCACATAGAAATGAAAGTTTACTGAGCTCATGCTAGATAGTGTTAGTTGCATTCCTAAAAGTGGTTCTTTCTGTGTCTCAGCATCTGCTCTCAGGTACCTTCATGAGAACAGGATCATCCACAGAGACTTGAAACCAGAGAACATTGTGCTGCAGCAAGGAGAGCAAAGGGTAAGCAGGAACCTGGTGTCTCAGCCTGCACAGACAATGTAAAGTAAGAGGAAGATGTGGATGTGCTTGCTGCAGTTAAAGTGGTCACTCTGCAAGAGTGACATAGGGTAACAGCTGGCTCAGATCTGTGTGTCAGTTGAGCAGTATTTTGTGCGTGGCTGAGTTAGACTTCTCTTAACGCCTGGCAGTATGACATTCAGCTACTAAGGAAAGAACCTGACCGTAGCTATTGGGTAAAGATCTGAATTACAAGTAATGTTTCCAGCTATGTCCGTATAAAGCCAATGACAATTTTACCTACCTTTTGGTTTTAGGAATCTACAGGAGCTTCCCATTTTTACTTTCATTTTTTCACTGGCACCTTTCCTGCATACCTTTGAAGAGCTGAACCTTTTTTTCTTTCTCTGCTGTGTGGTGTACTTTAAAAACAAACAAACAAACAAAACCTTTGCTCTAGTGTCCTTATTCTCTGTTTTGTGTTTCAGTTAATACACAAAATCATTGACCTTGGTTATGCTAAGGAGTTGGATCAGGGCAGCCTATGCACATCCTTTGTTGGGACACTGCAGTACTTGGTAAGGAAGGAATTCAGCTAGAAGATCAGCTCCCACTTTGTTGTGGGACAGAGTTAACAGTGTAATCTGGCTTGGGGCTGGGATGAAGTAGTTGTCCTGGCATGGGGTGCATTTGGGGTGCAGAGCTTTCAGCACGGTCTTTAATGTAACAGAAGTGTTAATGAGCTCTTAAGGGGTGGGGAGAGCTAAGAGATGGGTGGCTTTGTCTTATACTTGTGTAAACTGCCTCAGGCTCCAGAACTGCTGGAACAGCAGAAGTATACGGTGACAGTGGATTACTGGAGCTTTGGCACACTGGCCTTTGAGTGCATCACAGGCTTCAGACCATTCCTGCCCAACTGGCAGCCAGTGCAATGGTGAGTGACCTGGGGCCAGGTGATAAGAAGAGTGCATGCAGTGCCACTGTCCTGTCTGTGGGAAGCAGAGGTGTGGTCCCTTGATTCTTAGGGTAGTATCCCCATGTTCCTTGCCCTTATGGAGAATGGCTCCCTTTACTGGAGTTTGAATAACTTGAGCAAGTTCAGCATTCCTTAAATTTCTCTCTGGGATCAGGACTGACTTCTGTGTGGGAGGTAGAAGAAACCAAAGCAGTATCTGTCAAGAGTAACTGTAAGAGAATATTAACATGTACGCTGGGAAAGGCAAGTGATGATTTCACCATTGTACTTGCTTGAATTCATTAGGCATACAAAAGTGCGACAGAAGAGTGAGCTGGATATTGTTGTTTCAGAAGACTTATCTGGAGAAGTCAGATTTTCTAGCAGTTTACCCTGCCCAAATAATCTTAACAGGTAAGGACTAGAAATCTGTTGTGCCATGCCAAGATGAGCTATTTATTCTGTGAATGGACCAGCTTTGTATTATATGCCTTATGTCAGCGAATAAGTTCGGTACATCACTCAGTGCTTGTGTCCATTGTCAGACTGACATTGTGTAGTAGATGAGTCTCTGTTTCTGCCTTCTAAATAGCATGTTTGTTATCAAAAACAAACAAACAAACAATTTCAGTCCTTCTGCAGAGACCAGTCAATATGGTGACTGCAAATGTACTTCGTCTCCTCCGATCCCATTCATGTTTCTGTCCTTCAGTGTTTTGGCTGCGAGACTGGAGAAATGGCTGCAACTCATGTTAATGTGGCACCCGCGGCAGAGAGGTACAGATCCTGTGTATGGACCCAATGGGTGTTTCAAAGCTCTGGATGACATCTTGAATTTGAAGGTGAGCAATGGACCTGGCTTACCTTGAAAAGTTTTCCAGAGATCAGTTGCTGCTAGCCCATGAGAGAAGAGGGCTAAGTCATAGGGGGAGGAGCAACACAGAATCTTATTTAGCTGTCTCCTGACAGCTAATGGCACGTGCTTTCCTCTTGCTTATTGGAGGATGAATGCTCCTTGAGCTTGTTGGGAGTAGAAAATAGCTTCTGTTATGTGCTTGGTTCCATATTCTGGTGCTGTAGCTGCATAATTACCATGTGACCTCTCTTCCAGCTGATGAGTGACTTCTTGAGCTGTGCATGTGCTTTGAAACAGTTTATCAGGATTTGGTGTCTTGGTCCTGGGATCTCTGCTCAAACATGACCTATGTATCTTCAGCCCTTCTCATGTCACATTATTCCTCTTGTAGTTGCTGCATGTTTTGAACATGGTTACGGGAACTGTCCACACCTACCCTGTGACGGAGGAGGACACTCTGCAGACCGTGAAAGCCAGGATTGAGTCAGATACTGGAATCCCGGAACAGGACCAGGAGCTCCTGCAGGAGGCTGGACTTGCATTGTTTTCTCAGAAGCTGGCCACTAAGCATATAGCTGATAGCAAGGTGAGCATGAATGTTCCCCTTCCTTGCTTTTCACTGACTCAGCAAGCACTGATGTTGCTTTGGGGGTGCAGCACTCCCTGCTGTTTTAGCAGGCTTTTGTCACAGCAACCACTTGACAGCACCCTTTTTCCTTTGGGTCTTCTGTTTTCTGCAGGTGAATGATGCTGCAGATGCAGATCTCCTCTTCCTCTTCGATAACCAGAAAGTTACCTATGAAGCTCAGGTTGCCTTGCGACCACATCCAGAAAGTGTTGACTGCATCCGTAAGGACTTTCTTTAGTATGAATGTGAGAGGTTGTCCACACTGAGATGGCTACCTTTGTTCTGTGGTCTGTGTCGTGTGCGAAGAGTAGAGAGAGCTTTTGTATCTTGGGACTGGAGAAACACTGAAACAGACTGTCCTAGCATCAGTTCAGTTCCTCAGAATAACTGAGGAAAGGAAGGATTTGAGATACTGGGGAAGCTGCATATGGGATAGCCAGCTGTAGACTTTGCAAGGGGTAGGGTCTGGGCTACATATTGTTCAAAGAAGTAATGTTTGAGTATGTTTTATGTGATAGCACTGCTTTTAAGCTTCATGCTAATACATACATTTCCCTTTTCTGCCCCCTCTCCCCTCTGTTTCCAGTTCAGGATCCAAAGAAGATACTGCACTTTTTCCAGTTGCGGAAAGTGTGGGGTCAGATCTGGCATACAATCCGGATGCTGAAAGAGGATTGCAACCGTCTGCAGCAGGGGCAGCGAGCAGCCATGTATGGTGGTAGTCTCTCTAGAATACTTACCTATGTTTTTGCTCCCTGGTAAAAGGGAACGGAATGGGACAGCGATACACTAGAGAAGCCCAAGAGCAGACCTGTTAACAGTTAGTGAAAAGCTGAGAGTTGCATCCGTTGACACACATACTTCTGTGCCTGGTGCTACACTCTGCAGTATCTGCTTTTGATATAAGTGTAGGCCTGTGTTTACAGTTCAGGAGGATGATAGGACCTTTTCTTGTCCACACAGGATGAATCTGTTGCGGTATAATAGTACTCTTTCGAAGATGAAGAATTCTATGGCCTCCCTTTCCCAGCAGCTGAAAGCAAAACTGGACTTCTTTAAAACAAGCATCCAGATTGATCTGGAGAAGTATAAAGAGCAGATTGAATTTGGAATCAGTGAGTATAGCATCTGGCAAAGAGAGGTCTCTTCCACCTTTCACCATATCTTAACTTTCCCTGTATGAATCTGAGAAAAGCAATTGCTCTTTTTTTCCTTTAGCTTCTGAGAAGCTGCTGTTTGCCTGGAAAGAGATGGAGCAAGCTGTGGAACTTTGTGGACGAGTACGTATCTGAACCTTAATTATTTATCCTGAGGAAAAAATAAGCATTCTTTTCCTTCCTTTGTCTTCCCTTAGAGACTTACTGTGTCTGAGATGATTCCATACATCACAGTGCTTTGGTTTGGGTTACATCATTTCTTTCCCTTACCAGTGTTTGTAAGACTCTTGGGGAGTGTGAGAGGAGATCTTGGTTGTGCTCACATGTCTGGCTAATGAATCCTGTAGGCAGGAGAGTTGCAGCAGGATAGCTGAAAAGAGGAGATCTGGAGTAGTAGGTTAAACTGATTGGGAAAGCAAATGATTAGATGGATGAACACAAGACTTTTAAAAGCAAGCATCAGTCTTTTTGAAAAGGCAGCAATTTCCCATTATCAGTGCACACTGTGCACCTGCTTACAATAACATTAAAGCTTTTGACACGAGAGTGTAACCCTGTAAGTATGGCCAAGGATCATCTGTCCCAGATGAGGAGTGAAAGGTGACTAGTCAGCATCTTACTCTGTGCCAACACTTGGTCCTCTTCTAGATGGTGGATTCAGAGTGACAGAAGTCTGACAAGTGGCAGCTTCTGCCTCTGCATGTGAAAAAGTTTAGGTGGAAAGCACAACTTGGGATACCAAGTACTGGATGTGGCTGTGCACTGTGGGAGGAGGGGAAACACTATGATGGGTAGGATGAGATAGATCTGGAGCAGCAAAGCAGCAGGAAGCATGACAGCCTGTGAACCAGCAGCACATTTGTTATGAAGTCTGACCTTTCAATGGTTCTTCATCACAGATCAAATTTTTCATCAAAAAAATCTTGGAAAGTGCTTTATACCAGAGCACAGAGCTAATTTATTTCCTTGATGTAAAGTCCCTCATGTTCTCATTTGTCTTTGTGGTGGTTGTTAGCATCTTGCTGGCATGTTCAGAAATGTGAATGAAAGGAATAGTCAGTGAGTGGTAGCCATCTCTTAGTATAAGTCTGCCCCTCTGCTTGTGTTCTGCCCTGCTTTCAGGAGGATGATGTGGATCAGCTAGTGAAGAAAATGATGGCTCTGCAGACAGACATTGTGGACCTTCAGAGAAGCCCACTAGGTCGTAAACAAGGAGGAATACTGGAGGATTTGTGAGTTGAACTATCTTGAATTTCAGATTTAAGAGTGTTGCTAGCTAAATTTAGCTCCTATTTCACTGGAGGACAACAAAACTCTTATCTCCTCAGCCCAAATTATGGGGGACTTGCAGGACTTTGACACTAGAAAAAAAAAAAATTGACTCCTTCCCTGTTGATCTAAAATAATGTATAAAAGATTTGAGTTCTTGAGTTACTTGTTCATAATTTAGGTTCTAGAGAAATTCTTTGTGTTCTGTGTCTTTTTCTTCTAGAGAAGAACAAGCCAGAGAGCTGTACCGGAGACTGAGAGAAAAGCCAAGAGGTAAATGACACTTTAGGTCAAGGTCAGCTTGCTTTGTGTGGGTAGTTACTTTGGAGGTGCTGTAATCTGCATTGAGAAAACTTTCTCTACATTCTAGGCCTGCCTTTATGCTAGCTGTATGTGCACTCTTCTGGACTTGGCTTTTTTGGAAAGGAGAGTTAGGGAATCAATTTTAGACCAGGCCGGCCTTGCTTTCTTGATGCCTTCTGAATGCCTTTTCTTGAAAGTCTTCTGAACTCTTCTCAGAGCAAGCTGTTACTGCAAGTGTATGCTGGTGCTTCTATTTCTCTGTGGGAGAACAACTGTTCCTTTGAGCAGTTACGCAGTCCCAAGGCAGTAAACCCACTCTCTCAACTCTGCTTTCCAATTCTCATCTATTTGAAGAAGGTGGCTAAAACACAGTGCGTTTCATTCCTCTCAAACATGCATGCCCTGAACTTCTGGGATGTTTCAGGATGGAAGAAGTGGTGGAAACAAACCATTAAAAAGCTTCTTGCTCTGTCTTAAAAGCTTACTTTTCTGTGTAATACTCTGACTATTCCAGATCAGAGGACAAGTGGTGACAGCCAAGAAATAGTACGACTGCTTCTACAGGCAATCCAGACCTTTGAAAAAAAAGTCCGTGTCATTTATGCTCAACTCAGGTGAGCTTTGTAGACTAAGCTTTTATTGGCAGTTGAGAGACAGCATTTTCAGCAAGAGGTTCTGTTCTAGAGGTTTAAAAAACAAAGTGTTACAGGGGATAAGAAACTTCAGAAAAGTTTCCCTACCGCAGTTGCCAATATGTGATCTTTTTTTTTTTTTTTTTTTTAAAAGTAAAACTGTAGTTTGCAAGCAGAAGGCACTGGAATTGTTCCCCAGAGTGGAGAAAGTGATGAATCTGATGAATGAAGATGAGGAAACAGTTGTTAGGCTTCAGGAGAAACGACAGAAAGAACTGTGGAACTTACTGAAAATTGCTTGTGTAAGTAAAACTAAAACTCCAGTTCAACTGTACCCAGATAACTGAAATAATTAATAGTAAGCTTAGTATGTCCTGTAGTAATTTTTTTCTACTGATTTGAATTAGGATTGAGGCCAATTTTCTTGCATTCCTGGTTGGTGGAAATGATCGCAGTCTGAATCTGCTGTTTTCTTTCAGAGTAAAGTACGTGGTCCAGTTACGGGCAGTCCAGAGAGCATAAACACATCGCGTTTTAGTAGCCCTGGCCAGCTGCTGCTGCAGGTCCCTTCTGGAACCTACAATTTATCAGAATCTGTCAGGAAAAGGTGAGGGGATGGCTGGAGTTCTGTTGATGCTAATGCCAGCACTGTGAAGCCAGGTGTCCTGCTTTGTGAAATGATACAGAAAGCTTTCTTACATTCTATACTTTGCATTCAACTTCTGGTGTCAAGAGTCCTATCTATAGTAGCTGGATAATCTAGGTCTTGTCAATATTCTTGATGAATAACTGGAAATAATGTGTTGCTATACACACCACATATGTGCCTCAATAATACGGGGTTTGTTTTGTCTGGAGGGGTTGTGCTTATTTGAAGTGCATCGGCTGCAGGAACTTTTGGTGCATTATCATGGAACGAATGGTAGCTGGTCTATGTCATCGAGGAGAGACTGTTACACTAACCACTTGTAGTTCTGGCTTGCTGAAAGGAACTGGATCACCATTTCGAATGAGACCTTGGCTAGTTTACTTGTATGTTGCTTCATGCTTTAGTTTATAGATGTTCTGCAGCTTTTTCTCCGGTGACAGTGACTTCACATAAGAACCTAATTCCAACTTGAACATGCTTCCTTCTCCCTCATCCCAGTAAATCTGAGGATGCTACTGACTTTCCCTGTTGCACTATGAGCTTATAAACTGTTAACGCTCCTCTGTGCTGTGCAGCATACCTGCCAACCATAGTTGCTCAAGAGGTGCTGCCCCTACCTTTAAACAAGACTTCTGTAGAAAATAATAGTCTAACAATCCTCTCTTTCAGTGAGGAGCTACTGCTGGAATCACAAAAACTCTCTAGCCAACTAGAAAATGTGATGCATGACACAATGAAGGATCAGGAGCAGAGCTTTATGGTAACATACTTAATATTCTTTTACAAGTGGATTGGGGATGCTTATTACTTCAAACTTCTGCTTGTGTACCTTTGCCTACAAATAAGTAATAGGGTTAGTGGAAATATATTTTTTTCTTGTGAACAAGAAAAGAGTATGAGTTGTGTGAGATGAAACCACCCGCTCTCCTACTTGAACTGCTGCCGCATTCCCTGCTTCTTGAAAGTGGGAGCCATGTCTTTGGGACTGACTTTGGCGCTTTACAGTTTGGCACAGAGCTATTGACACTTCCCTTCCTTTGAAGGGCAGATGGGGAGGGGAGAGAGCTTGGCTGTTTTACAGAAGTACTATAAAACTGCACTTTTGCAGTTGGGATGGGCCTGTGGTGGCAATATATTGGTGTGCAGGGATGCTTGTTTACTGAAGTAGAATACTGACAAGCAAGTAAAATATTGAAGAAAATAGATCGTGTGTAGTGTTTTCTAAGAAATCACATGGTTCATCATGAAACTATATTGACTAACTTGTTTACAGTGAAATTTTTAAATCTTTGCAATCTCAGGTGCAAGCTAGTGTTGAACTCTGCATTTCTAACTGTTTATACTTTAGGCTCTAGATTGGAGCTGGCTGCAGCTTCAGGTAGAAGAAAGAAACAGTCCAGAACAAACCCAGATGTAAAATAACTTCAACTGCGTCTGAAGCCATGCTGCTTGAGGAAGCCAACTGTAATAAGCTGCTGCCTCTGAAAAGGGAAGTTAAAATGCCTCCTTCTACTTCTGAGAGACACATGGCATAGCTTATAGTATCCACATCTCAGATGCTTTTTTTTCCATGAAGATAGAGTAGGAAACGTGTTCTAACTGCTTGGAAAGAGTTCTTAATCATGCCTTAAAGACAGTAGCTATTTTTACTCTCTGCCTTAAGCACCACATGTGGTGGTTTTGCTAGCTTTCAGGCTTTCTGATGAACACTGGACAACACCTGCAGTCAGTTTGCACCATCAATGGTAGATGTCACTTTCCTAATATACCTGAACTGTGAACTAATTTTCTTAACTTTGCTGATTTGCACTTTTTTGTAGTGTAATGGTTATCTGATACATGTTTCCTCTATGGGAACAAAATTATCTAAAACTGTGAACTTTTGGTTTGTTCTTTTTGATACCCTCAATGAAAAAGCTGCTTTCTAAGGTGTGAGAGGTAAGGACGTTATCCTAGAGAGCACAGAGAAGCAAAGTGTTAGTGTATATGTTGTTGGGAAAAATACTTTTCCATGTCTAAGGGATAGGAGCACCTCTTCTAGGAGTAAAGGATGAGAGGGCTGGCACTTTTTAGCACAGAAAATAGAAAGGTCGGGGGAACTCTCATCAATGTATAAAAATACCTGAAGGGAAGATGTAACAAAGATGGAGCTAGGCTTTTTTTTCCAGTGGTGCCCAGTGCCAGGTCAAGAGGGCAGTGCGCACAAACTGGAATACCGAAGCTTCCCTCTAAACATCAAGAAGAACTTCTTTACTGTGCGGGTGATGAACCACTGAAACTGGTTGCTAAAGGAGATTGTGGAGTTTTGTTCCTTGGAGATCTTCAAGAGCAACTTTAGGTAGCCGTGCTTGAGCAGGGCACTTGGACCAAGTAAGCTCCAGAGGTCTCTTCCAACCTCAACCACCCTCTAATTTTATATATAGTTTAGTAAAACTTTAACCATAGCTAACAGATAATCTGCAGAGGATCCACCAAAAAGAAAAGCCCCACTGCATAGATAACGGCTTATCTGAACCAACACTATGTTCCAACTGTGACATTTATTTCATTTCTGATGTAAAACCAAATGTTACGCTGTAGCACACAGATTACCTTTCGTAAAAGGGTGTGAAAGGTAGGACATGCAGGATGCAATACAATAATGGGGAGAGGTGGGATGTTCTCCTTTTAGGAGCCCATTTAGAATATGATAAGCAAGTGAGAACATGGGGCACAAACATCACAACTCCCATGCATGCCTTCAAGTATCTTCTTTGGAGGTGCTTGCACTCGCTGGACTTCAAGGGTGGGTTAAGAGCATTCTTTGGAAGAGTAGAAAGTTCACACTGCTGGAGATTTCAGAGTAATGTTAAGGCCAAAACACACTGGGTATGCTTTTCCTTCTTCCAGAGCACCATTTGTTGTTTTACTTAAAACTGCATTAAGCTTCTAACTCAAATCCCAGCCCAACTTTGTGACCTCCAGCACTGAAATTCTTGCCATCAATCAAGCCTGAGAGAGTCAACTTTATACCTAGAAAAGCAAGGAAGGAGAGTCTTCATACAATAATGTCCCAGTATAACACCTTCTCACCAAGTACCTGAGTCTTAGTGACGTGTCTTCTTTACTATAGGAGCTTATGTGCATACACAGCCTTTACTTTTATATTACCTGTGTAAGATTTCTATTTTTTTTTTCCTCCTATTCTGTTCTAGAGATGATAGTAAAATAACCCACAACATAGTAACCAGTAGGATTTGCTACTAGTTGGGCTTACATACCAGGTCGAAGGGTGTGAGCATAACCAATTCCAATCAGGCTGGCATTATTCACTTTAGCCTACAGGAAAAAAAAAAAATCACTGCCATGCACAAATACTCAAAAAGTTGCTCTAGTGCCCTGTTCATTCTTTCAGTTACTTGTAGATTGATCTCTAGCTGTGGTGTATTCTAGTCTTTTCCCCTACAAGTTTCCAGTATACCCAATTTTCACTATGTTCCTCCACTTTACCTTCAACCTGGAACAGGCACAAGAAATAGGTCCCATCTTATCTTCAGATTGTGGCATACTACAGCTATATCAAGTCCCACCCTATTTTTTCTAAGGAATGAGCAAAAAAATTATGAATATGCAAACTTATCTTTTACTAAGTTTTGAGCTGTTTACAATAGCATTTCCTATTTTTAATTCTGGCTGAATTATCCTGGAACTAATTCTTGTTTTAAGGCTTAACAAATGCTTGCTACCTAAGTGCTTAGTGTTATTATGTATGCAGTTACTTTTATTCATGTTGCTTTTTGCCCCTAACATTTCCGCAAGACTTGGTAAGTGTCAGTAAAGGCACTTAGCTCATAACCTTGACTGACTTTGAAGAGCTACATAACTCAGTGTTAGGAGAGGGCTGTAAGCTCAATTGAACTGTCACCTTACTGCAGTAGTTTTGTCTAATTCTTACCCAATCCACAATGTAGAAAAATATTTCATGCTCATATTACCTTTTCAAAACACATTTTGCATAGGCACAATAGACAGACTAACAACTATTTTTTTAAAGATGTTTCACACATATGACTTGTAGTCCTAGCTGAAGTTTAAACCACAACAGTTTGCTGTCTCCTATACTTTCTCAGTAACTATTTGGAGCAGCTATTTCACATCACTATTTTTTAGCGTTTATTGGAGCTTGAAATACTTGTTCCTTTAAAAAAAAAATCTTACCACAATGGAAGTCTTCTCATCCAGTTGGTACTTAGCAGCAATACCAAATCGTGTGTTGTTACTGCCAGCAGTCCATGCAAGATTGACTGATGTCTCAACCTTATTATTAACTTTCTGATAAATAGACCCACCAAACTCAGTTCCATCGTTCCTGTTTGTAAGAGATGCAATTGTCAGTAAATAGCACCCCTTGAGATTATCTCTTCCTTTCCCATCATCATTTGATCATTATCTCAAAATGAACCAAGGTGTCCAGTGGACCCATGGTCATAGAATTCCTAGCTGGAGCTCACAGCTGTTCTGATGTTTACCCATAACAAGGGTATTGTTTGCTTAACTGACCGCAACTGACCAGTAGCCAAGACACAATGTTTGAGATTCTGGCAGAAAACAAACTTTACTTGTCTTAAGGAGAAAAGCCTCTGATAATGTATAAAGGGACAAACCTAGAAAGAGATTTAAGGCAGTTATGGGAATGATGAGACTGAAAACAAAGTTATTGCATGGCAGTTGTTTAAATATAAAAAGTTCAAAGATTCTCAAAGCATCTGAATGCAAAGGCTAGAGCTACACTAAGGTGACAGCTGGAAACAAGAATTATGCAACACACACCTCTCTCCTCAACCCTGGGCATTTCTGAGCCAGAAACTCTCTCTTTGGTGAGGGAAAGGGTAAGATAGCTTAACTGAAGACTCTTATCTATTACCAAAATAGAAGTTGAAGTTTACCAACTTTAATTCCAAACTAATGGTGTGAAGTGCCTTTATGCCATTATCTTGTGTACACAAAACCAAGATGACCCTGAAACACAGTCTCAACAGACAACAAAAAGTTGAGAAGTTGCCTCTGCTTTAATTGTACTGAAGATGAAAACATGATGTGAATTATTTTTGAACTAAATCAGCATCCTTCCTCCTTCCTACCACATTTTACCTAGCTCAGTTAATTCTCACTATTAATCTAGCTTGGATCTTCTGATAATTTTCTCTAGGCTCAGATTAATACTTACACATTAGTGTGCAGCTGGAAGTCTCCTGCCTTATATCCCAAGGCAAAGTTGTTTTGCGAAAGCTTAGATTTTGCCGTATCAAAAGCCATCTGATAGCCAGCAAGCCAGCCTTCATAGCCCAGCACTGCCCAGCCATAGATGGTTGGTCCAGAGAGATCAATGTCTATATTGCAGCCTAGATTTAGATATTCTCTTTTGTAGGAGGTCTTCAACTTTCCACTCTTCTTCCTGCAGAGAAACATTTAATTTTATCCCTTGTGGTCTATATTATAGGTAGTTTTAATCCTGTATGTATGTCCTTTAGGGCCAGTGCATTAAATGACTAATGCCTACTCAAAACTTAAAATCACCACAACTGCTGAAGAGCACATGGGATGAGGGTAACACTGATGTTACATGTATTTGGTGGTGCTACTTCCAACATTTTCAACGTCCTTAAAATCCTTGAGAAGTTATAAAGGCATCAATCTTTTTGCTTATTACTCAAAACATATCAGGTTTCAAATTCTGTTCACCGCAAATAGTTGCAATATGTTATGGCACCATCAGTTTCTTTCAGCAGCATCTGCGACATCCCACAGTGATAGCTGCTCTTTTTGTCCTTTAATGATTTTTTTGGCTGCTCAGCTCTCTCCACTGTTCCTTTGTGTGCACTGCCTACTCTCCTTCCTCCTTCACTGCTGGATACCACACTCCCTTACTGAGAAGGAATTTTCCTCATCCCCCATGTATCATCCATTTAGTCTGTCTTCCAAAGAAGCCTGTTCCTCTCTCACCAATGTGTCTTTCTGCTCCTTTTGCTACCAATTCAAAGTTAACTGCAACAGAATTTTATCACCTCCATCATCCTCTCCCCAGCCTCCTTTATCTTTGAAGATACAGCAGGACACCGTGCTGTCCATCACTCATACCCAGGCCTGGAGGCTACTTTTTAACTCTTTTTCTAATTTCTTATATCCAAGTAGTATCTAAAACTCTGATTTTTTTTTCTGTTATGCTGTTCTCAATGATAAAGAAATACCAGTAATTATTTACAAAGCAGTCTCAAGCTTGATGTATATCCAGACATACATACCCCATATACACATCTTCTTTGCTCTGTCAACCAAAAAAGAAATAAATAATTTTAAAAAGAAAAAAAAGTGCTATTCCACTGCCTATCATAATACACAGGCTGTTCTACTTCCACAGGCTTCAGGGGAGAAAAAAAAAAAAAAGCAAGCTTTGCTTTTTGTTCCTAAGGCACTGGGTTGACAGCAATTGGACCATGAACACCATGAGAAAGATGGTACAAATTAAGCAGTCCCTGTAAGACCTAGCTATTCAAGGAGCGAGTTACAGGAATACAATACCTCCTCTAAAACAATAAATTTGCAGTGGCCAAAAAGCCAGAGTCATTTCTAGCAGAGCTTATTCTGCTCATTGCCTTCAAAATACTCTACAGTACCTGCAGAACAAAGTTCTTGATTTTTTATTTTTTTTGAAACCATGAGTTCCTTCCTGTTGCAATATTTGAATGTGACCAGTCAGTAATGGTAAGTTTTGAGCATTTACACAACGTACAGTATATAAGCATTTCTAATGAGAAGTTAAGGGCAATTCTAGGACTCCTTAGATAAAGGTGACTGAAAATACTTACCCTGTGTTTGGTACAAATACAGTGTCAAGAGCCACCTTCAGTCCTTCAGCCAACTGTAAAGAAAAACAGAGAAGTTTGCTCACAACTCTGCTAAAACATGGCTTGTTTTATTACATTACTATGGTGCTACTTCAGGTCTAAAGAGAAGGCGTGACATGAACAGAAAGTCTCCCACACATTTTTACAAAGAGATCTGTAGGTGCTGTATGATAAAGGATTAAAATTGGGAATTTCTTCCTACAATGAGGCACCATTAACAGCACACACTTTAAAGATCAGTTATTATGGGAATATTTCAAACCTAGTGTTGACAAGAAAATTGAGAAACTGTTAAAGAAAACTCTTCAGTTTTACTTATTTATTCCCTATAGAGCCAATAATCCATGCTGCAGCTTAAGAATCCCTCTCAGAACCTATGCATATTCTGAGACACAGTACTACTTCACTGGCCAAACCATGTACTGGGCACAGCTGTTCCACCTCATTTTGAGTTGAATGTGTTAAAGCACTGGTAAAATTGCAAAACCTTAACTATAAAAAGGGATGGACACATATAGTGGAGAGCACCACAAAACTTTTATTACCTTTGGAAGTTTTACCTTAGTTTGTAGGCAGTTGTGAAAAGCAGAAAGCTATCGACTTTGAAAAGGAGTTTCGTATTTTGAGAGTGTTGTATAACAGCAACCCTTTGCTTAAGCAGCGCCAAGCTGCAAATTTTCTCTTCAACCTTCAGCCGAAGCCTTAAGTCTCAAGGCAGCCAAACTTACAGCCTTATGTATTATGGCATTTAAAACAGAGAATCCTCTCCGGTTTTCTTTCATGACTGTAGCAGTGACAGCTCTACATAGCTAAAGTTGATTTTCAAAAAAAAAAAAAAAAAATCACCCTTGTGTTTAGAGTGGATAATAGTGATACTCATTCAACCAGCTAATTTGGTATGCTGGCATCTGCAGTAACTGTATCTTTGTATCGCTATGTAGCAGCACTTGGCTGTGGTTATGCTTGCACTCCCTGCGCTAAAATTCATGATGCTGTCTCTCAGTCTGTGCATTTTTAGTACTCTGGGGAGTTTTGTGTAACTTTCATTCCTCAGTGTTTTCTGCTCAACTCAGTATTTTCTCATACCAACTGCGGAAACATTTTCAGAGTATCAGCTTCCTCTTACCTGATCCTCCATGGAAACTTCTGTTCCCAATGTGTTGTCCGTGTTCCACTTCTGGAGGAATGTAAGTCCATAGTCTTTGATCTTGTATTTTGTCTCTAGACTACCTGAAGCCTTGCCTGTGTCTGTGTTAGAAGAGCCAGTTGCTGTAAATTCCTGCCAAGAGGACAATATGAGTTTCAGCACTCCTAAGTACTTTACCTTTTTCCACTTGTCAAATGCTAACGCAAACACTCGCTACCCTTAGATCTTAAAAACAGAACACTCAAAATCATCATCCTCTTCCCTATCCACACCCAAAACTATTCTTTTTGCATCTCATCATTTCTGGCATCTCTGTTCTGGATATTTGTTATCAAGATGTGCTGATAGAGCCCTGGAGCTTGCTTAGGTTGGAAAAAGACTTATTACACTAAGAACTGTCATCAAAAGCAAACAAAAACATTTCAATATCAATCAGAGATCCTGTTAGTACTCAAGTACTAGATTTAGATTTCACATTTCATGCCCAGCCTCTCTTCCATCCCCTAAACCATATATTGCTGCTGAATGCTCATTACAAACACTAATGAGCACAAAACTTTTAGCAATAGACAACTGTACCAATACCATATCTGTCTTTTACACGTAGATATTTTTTTAATCTCTCTCTCTTTATTTTCCTCATG
Organism: Aythya ferina; assembly: GCF_964211825.1. Lineage (NCBI taxonomy): Eukaryota > Metazoa > Chordata > Aves > Anseriformes > Anatidae > Aythya > Aythya ferina. Next base: position 5,959,630 of record NC_140310.1, read on the forward strand.
CTGTTTTTATGGTGCTCTTATTTTGAATTGTTGGGACAGAGATTGCAAATGGCTTTATGTACATGTATCATACAGGAGATTAAGCACTATGGACACAAGCCAAACTTCATGATGTAAATGAAAATATGATGCAGAACAACCAAACGATATCCCCCACAGAAAACCTCATCAGAGAAAGCAAAAAAAAGCCAACATGACAAAACAGTCACTGTTCTTACCAGCTGGTTAAGCATCCAAAATGAAAGTTGCATGGAGAAGGAAATACCCATTTTAGAACTTAATAGAGTTGTGCACGTTCCGTCACAAGATAGTGTAGTTAACAATTACCATATTACTGAGAATCAAAACTTCACGGCAGGAAAAGTACGCACATTCTTTGATGTCAGTAATTGACAGCTGTCGTAATACAAACGCTGTGGAGTTCCTTGACCTTTGTGTGCCGGGTGCACGACAGAAGTAATCCATCAAAAACTCAACTGAGACAGCACGCAGTAATACAAAAGGAATGACTTACGCCATGCAAGAGAAGGGATCTAAAGCAAATATGGTTATGAGATAGGCTGAAAAGCAGGACAGGCCTATCAACCAGGATAGCAGTAAGTGCTGGCGCTCAAGAAATTGAGAGTCATTGTAAGAATAAGCTTATCTAATATAAATTGCATATGCCTGTGCTTAAAGACCGAAATTAAGAAATCCATTCTTGGTTTTTCCATTCTTGGTTTTGCCAGCTTTCCTGTGAAGTCACAAGGGAGATCCATTTTTCCACCACTAAAATGGGGATCACCACATTTTCTAGTTACCTTAAGTGCTATAAATCTTAATTAACACCTACAAAATGCTCTGAAATTTTACACAAAGTATGTCAGGAGGACTATTTAGTTTTAATTAATTAATTAGGTCCTGCATTATAAGCATAGTGGAGATGTGTGAAAATGAAGTTAAGGCAAACTGTGGTTCCTTTTTATCCCTTGGCCTTTTGGATGAAAAGTCTGTGAACTAAAAATCTTATAAAAACCAACAGCAGAGAATCTCAACTGCATTCATAAACAGAAGTGAGACCTATATATGGTGAAGAAAAACTGCGTGCATGGACGTTGCAATGCAAACTGGAAGGAAAACTATAAATCCTGAACAAGGTATGTGAAAATTCTTGCACACCAGAGGAAAAGAAGTACCACTACACAAGTTCTACAAATGGTTATTAGAAACAGATCAGTTGGCTAACAATTTTAAATTGAGAAACAAAAGAAAGAAGCAACACCTGCTATCAAGTTATTACCATTTTAGGAATTTGCCCTCCCCTCCATATTGGTGATGTTGAAAGCTCCCAGTACTTACCACCCCACTGGAAGACTTGGTCTTCAACTCTAACTTGACCATTCCAAATCCTGAAAATAGAAGAGTACAGAGCATCTGTTTCACCACAATATACAAGCAAGGTTTATTTGCTACACACCCAGCAAGTCTGGCACATAGGGAACACTGGCCTGAAATAGCCTATTTTCATATTTCACCAGTTGTTCATCTTAGTGATGATAGATTGAAGGATTGCATAGATTGAAGGAACTGCATGAAGTTCAACAAGGCCAAGTGCCGGGTCCTGCACCTGGGGCGCAATAACCCCAAGCAGAGCTACAGGCTGGGAGAGGAATGGTTGGAGAGCTGCCAGGCAGAGAAGGACCTGGGAGTGATGGTGGATAGTCGGCTGAATATGAGCCAGCAGTGTGCTCAGGTGGCCAAGAAGGCCAACGGCATCCTGGCTTGCATAAGAAACAGTGTGGCCAGCAGGGCTAGGGAGGTGATCGTCCCCCTGTACTCAGCTCTGGTGAGGCCGCACCTCGAGTACTGTGTTCAGTTTTGGGCCCCTCGCTACAAGAAGGACATGGAGGTGCTCGAGCGGGTGCAGAGAAGGGCGACAAAGCTGGTGAGGGGCCTGGAGAACAAGTCCTACGAGGAGCGGCTGAGGGAGCTGGGCTTGTTCAGCCTGGAGAAGAGGAGGCTCAGGGGCGACCTTATCGCTCTTTATAGGTACCTCAAGGGAGGCTGTAGCGAGGTGGGGGTTGGCCTGTTCTCCCACGTGCCTGGTGACAGGACAAGGGGGAATGGGCTTAAGTTGAGCCAGGGGAGTTTTAGGTTAGATGTTAGGAAGAACTTCTTTACTGAAAGGGTTGTGAGGCACTGGAACAGGCTGCCCAGGGAAGTGGTGGAGTCACCATCCCTGGAGGTCTTTAAAAGACGTTTAGATGTAGAGCTTAGGGAAATGGTTTAGTGGGGACTGTTAGCGTTAGGTTAGAGGTTGGACTCGATGACCTTGAGGTCTCTTCCAACCTAGAAAATTCTGTGATTCTGTAATTCTGGTGATTCGAGGTGGTCCATCCTTCTGCTGGATTCCTACCATGAGGTATTTAATGGCTTTCTCAAATAGTAGTGTTTTTATTGTAGACACCCAAGACAAAATATGAAATTACTATCAAACCTCAGTCATTTTACTTACCATAGCCCTTATTGAATACATCCCTGGCAGCCTTTCCCAAGTCACTGTATGATGGTGGGACAGCCATGGGATCTGAAACACAGTGGAAGCTGTAAGAATCCTAGGTTTAACAGCATAAAATACAAACTATATTCAAAGTATGTATAGACATCTGTGACTAAGTACCCTACGTGTGCTTCACTGATAAGAAACTGCAAGGCCTTCGAAGAATGTTCATGAAAGTCATGCTTGTGTCATTATTGCTTTGTCAGAAACCAATCTGCTCCTAATCATTAGGAGCAGCGTTAAATTCAACTACATACCGAGACTTCACATTCTGCTATTATGTTGCAAAAAGAGCTCACATGAGCATTTATCACCATTCCAATAATATGCAAAATTGCTTTCATGACAGGACCCTTTCTGAAAGGGGCTCCAAGCAGCGAAGCCATGTCAGCACTGAACAATCCCAAAGGAAAAGATAATTTACAAGTTTATATGGAAGTCAGTTCTTAGGAAGTTTTCCAGAAATTTGGAAAATACATAAAGATCTCATTACACTGTCCAGTAGCTTCCAGTATTTCTGCACTGTGTGTACAAAACAGCAACAACTACACCTTCTAATACACATAGCTGCTACAACTAATATGGAATACAAAACTCAAAAGGACAGATGTGATGCTACACCGTACATCGGTTAATCCACGTTAAAAAAGCAAAAACACTCTTCCCCTCATAGAAAAATTCATCTTTCCTTTCTAGAATAAGTTTACTTAACTGTAGAGGTACACCTGCTCCAGAAAAGAAAGGCCATCAAAAATGATGCTTTTGATTAATTTTAATGCTAACCCTTTGCCACTTACTTTTTTGCGCAGCTGATCAAATTGCTGACATTGTTCCCTGCAACACCCAATATGAGAAAACCCCTACCCCGCATTTGTTACTTGTACCATAACAAAAGACTAATGAAAAATAAATAAAATAATAACTCAAGCAAAACCCCCCAAAATCATCATGTCACTCCCACCAATTTAGTTACTTTTTTTTCCCCCTTCCCCACATCGCAATCCTGATGTTAATATCCTATTTCTTAGTGTTCTGTTTTTTTACTCATGCTTTTAGCAAAAACCTAACAAGTATTTTTTTGACTTTTATATAACTAGAAACCTTTATATAACCAGAAATCTATTTCCTTAACAGCTTCTGACTTTGCTTTCTAAAAACACAGGTAATCAAAATCCAAATAGTTTTGCAAAATACTCAGGCTCTCTCACAAACGCAACAGTATCCATATTAAGCAATTAAGTCCTGTTTTCAGATAGCGAGCCCCTTCCTGAAATGAAGCCGTCATGCAATTTGCATCCCACAGTGAAAAAATGCTCTACGTTCAATGACTTAATATCTAACCTGCACTACATATCTATCAATATGTACCCGTGGGTCTAGAGGATATAAAACAGCCGGACATGACCGCAGGTTCCTTATCTGAAGATCAGGTCATAAGATAGGCACTTCTCAAATTTACTACATAAAAAGGCCTTTTAACCTGTCAAACATGGAGAGGAAAAATTAAAATCGGTGAGTTGTTAAACTGATGAAAAACAATCAATATAGACTTTTACAACAATAGAGTTTTAATACATACAATGGTTTTGGCAACCTAGCTATGGAGCAGAGCGTATATTTCTGATAAAACATGTTTTTTACCACACAAACCTCTCAATTCAGAAGTTTCAACTTTTTTTTGTGTGTGTGTGTGTGTGTGTGTGTGTGTGTGTGCGCGTGTTCTTTTTTTTAAATAGGTTTGCCAGAAATAAGCCTCACCACTTATTGTAAACGCCTTCTTTTTAAACAGTATCTTCTTAATATCATACTTGGACTTGCTTTCCAACACGGAAATCATTACAACAGCCACAGGGAGAAAACACTGAGGAGTAACAGGCTAGGGCGAGCGATCGTTAACGCTGCCATCTTTAGCTACAGCACGCAGTAAGTCAACAACCGCACGTCAGCTGCGAAAATAAAACGCCGAATTGGCGATGCGAGGGAACGCGCAGAGAACGCCCGCACTCGGGTACGGCGCAGACACCGCGAACCCTCCCCAGCCAAGCGCCCGCAGCCGGGCCCCGCGGCAGCGGCCCCGCCCTCGGGGCAGCGGAGCGGAGCGGAACGCGCGGCCCTTCGCAACGGCGCCATTCGCCGCTTCCAGGCCCAGACGCCGGGGCCCCGGCGGGACCCCGACCACCCGCAGGGAGGGCCCGGCCCGGCCCGCTCCGCGCCACGGGGCCGCCACCACAGAGCCGCCCCCTCCGGCCAGCGCGACGCCCCCCCCCCCAAGGGCACGGCGGCGCCGGCCAGAGCGAGCCGCCGAGCGCGCTCCCGGCTTCCCCCCTGGGGCCCTCGCCCCGGCGCGGGCCGGGAGACGCCACCGGGCCCCGCCGGGCCGGCTCCGCGAAGCCCGGTAGAGCCGCGCCGCGCCCGGGCCCCGCCGCTACCTGCCGGCCGCTCCGCTCCGCTCCGGGACAGCTCTCGGTCGCCCCGAGCCCGCATGCGCAGCGCCGCCCCGCCGCGCCACCGCCCCTGAGGGCCGCCCGGGTGCCGCGCGCGGGGCTGGGGGCGCGCGGCCGAGGGGGAGCGGGCGCGCGCGGCGGCCGCCGCAGGGGGGCGGGGCTTTCGCCGCTGCTCTCGGCGGGCCCCGGGGCGAGGGGAGGCGGCGGGGGCCGGCGGGGGCTGGTGCCGCGTTCGGCCGGCTCAAGGTGCGCGCGGGACCGGGAGGAGGCCGCGGAGGGGCCCGCTGCGAGCGTGCCCGCGTGGCGCTGCTGGCCCCTTCTGCCCCCCTCCTCGTTCCCGGCCGTTTCGAGCTGCTCGTGCTACGCGCAGACAGAAACTGGAGCTCCTCGGCCGTAGCAAGGCGCAGCGGCACCCCGAGGTCAGCAGCCCCGAGCCCGATAAAAGACCTTGCAGGCGGGACAGGAGTGAACTCGGCCCAAACCTGCAGCCAGCGCTGAGGAAGCCCAGCTGCAAGTCTTTGCCTACCTGGCAGTATGAGCACACCCACTTTGACAGACTCCCTTTAACACACTCGAGGCTTGCAGCAACTGCCTCCAGTGATTGCCTGCTATTGTGCAGTCCAGTGCTGAGGAAGGAAAGAAGTGTAAGGAACTAAAAGCAATGCAGAATAAGGAATAATAACTTGATGGGAAGGAAAATTATTTCCGATACCCAAAGGGGGCCTACAGGAAAGCTGTGGAGGGACTCTTCATCAAAGAGCATAGCAGTACGTTTTAAACTGAAAGAAGGGAGATTTAATATTGGACATTAGAAAAGTTATTTACTAAGAGGGTGGTGAGGCACTGGCACAGGCTGCCCAGAGAAGCTGTGGGTGCTCAAGGCCAGGCTGGATGAGACTTTGAGCAACCTGGTTTAGGGGAAGGCGTCCCTGGCCAGGGTAGGGGGGTTGGAACTAGATGATCTTTAAGGTTCCTTCCAACCCAAACCGTTCTGTGATACCGTGGAGGAAAAAAAAAAAAAAAAGAAAAACAAAAATCAACTACAGCGTTTTACATCGTTTAAGGGGAAAAAAAAACAACAACAACAACAACACACAAAACCAACAACCTCTGAACAAGCCATTTTTCTTCTACCCAGAAGGATTAAGTGTGCTATTGAGAAAGAATACAAGGCCAGCAAATTCTGTCTCCAGTCCCAAGACAAAGTAGTCTTCTGGGCTACTTAGTATTATGTATACTGCATCAGTGTAATGATGTATGCTACTTAAGAAACATTTGTAAATGCTAAGCTTGTGTTATTGCTTTCAAATGCTTTAAAAAATGACACCTATATAAAGAAGTCAAACAGTGGATTGAAATATCACTTTATTTCCGCTGATTATTGAAGAAAACACTGAATACAGCAGCTAAATGTCTTTTTACTATGAGGCAGTGGAAGACATCAGATAAGGGAAAAGCAAGAGTATTAGTCTATATAATCTCTATTACTAAGAATGATCAACACTAATTATATAAGAACAAGCAAAGGTGGTGTTCTGTAGGCTCAAGTAAGGTAAAAAATATGTCTGTTCCACAATTCATTCAAGGCTATGTATTCTGACAGTACAGATACAAGTTCTTCTCTGCCTCCACAAAGACTGCTAAAGGACCTAACTATTTACAAATCAATTAACATTGAATTAGTAATAGTCAATAGGACTATCTATAAAGTCTTTCTTATTTGAGTTGGTTTTCCAAGCTTGCAGTTCTATAATATATTTGCCTTATACTCCCACAAGGTATCCAGACACAAAGACAGCGATGTGTTCCATACACATGCTCTGTAATATGTCAAAGTTGCTATTTTACTAATAAAAACTAGTCACTTTAAGAAGTTCATACACAGAATTCTTGTCTCAAATACAATTAAGTAATGCAATCTTGATTGGAGCCCCTCTGAAGTCCGTAATAGTCATTACCTCTCAAAATGATTTAAAAGGAGCTAGCGGAGCTGTCAGGTTTGCATATAAAAAAGTTGAGAACCACAGACATATCAGAGGAAAGAGCTAGCAGAACACGCTTACATCAAATCAAAAATTCAGTCTCATTCAGGAGAAGGCTGGTTAGCCAAACAAAGAAGTGCAGTCTGTCTTCAGAAGCAGGAATGTTGCTGCTAGATTAAAAATAATCATCTGTTAAAAGCCTATGTTGGACAATTTCACTTGTTTTTTTTTTTTTTTGAGAGGAACTACTAAAAAGCAGAGACCCTGCTTGTTCTTTACCACTTAAAAGTTCTTGGATAAGGCTTTATGTTGGAAAAATAAAGTCACACCCTATATTGAAAACAGAATCTGGGACCTACATCAAGAATGGGTGTTTCTCTCTTTAAAGTTTTATGCAAGACTGTATCTCAGAACACTTCAGAATATTGGGAGAGGGAGACAAAGAAAGATATGTTGATTTTCTCTTAAGGTACGTGATTTTTAATTTTGTCTAGTCACATCCACATCAAACTCTCCATGAACATTTACAGCTATACCGTTCCTTTTTGCACTGAAGTCTGTAGAGAGCTGTAAGAAGTTACAGCTGAACAAAGGAACGATAAAAGGAATGGTTCAGAGCCAAGTCAAATTTTAAAATATTAGAAGCATTAGACCATAAAATCAGAAAAATAACATCATTAAGAGGCAAGGGATGGTTATAGCTTAAGGGGGATAAAGTATGTCAGCCTACTAGGACAAATAAATTAAAAGGCAAAGTAATGGCACTATCCAGTGTCGATATCTATCACGCTGATCAGATAGTGCTGATGCACTGTGTTGCATTAGGATTCTCATCCTCTTTATCTAGAGTGGAGAAAGGATTTGATTTTTACTAGACATTTTGCACTAGTGCCATGGACTTGCTTTAAAGCATCATTACTATACGCTTTTTGCAGTAACATCCAAAGAAAGATAATGCAGTTTCTATGTTCACGAAAAGCTACAAAAATGTCTCTTCAAGTCACAAACCTAGACAAGCAATTATTCACTCCGATCCTTTGGCTCTCTGTATTTCCATTGGATGTAGTCAAAAATGTCTTTCTCGCATTCTACTGGTAGGGCCTCCCCAGCAACTCCTGCAAGCATATTACAGATGCTATTTGAAAGGTGGAAATTCCATACAATCCTGGACTGCCAAATGCATTGCAAGATTAAGACAAACTGCTGTAAGCAAAACAGATTTAAAAAACAACAACAGCAAAAAAACAGCAAACCCCCACAGACTCATACAGTATTTAGATATTCTCAGTGTCAGAAGAAAAAAGATAACCAATTAACCTTGGGGCTACATGGTTATGCAATTAAAATACATATATTTATACACACATATATGATATAGTAAGCCCTCCTCCAAAGAACAGAAGGACAAAAAAAGATCATGTTAAAAGAACAAGAAAACATTTGTTGTGCTTTACACTGAAAATCCAGCCTGTACATCAGTAAGACCAAGTAGATTAGGTGGCCTGATAGAGTTATCGTATGCTGCCTGTACATAGTAGCCTGCCTCCCCTGCTATAATGGTGTCAAGTACCAGAAAGGCCACAGTGAAAAATTTCATTAACTACTGTATTTACCACAACTTCCAATACACTGAGACACCGATTTAAGGAGATAATCACACAAAACATGAAACTATAAAGAAAACTACATGTAAAGGTCTAGACTGACCAGTGACGCCCAAGGGACGGATCGTATACTCATTGATTGTGAAGCCCATTTCCAGAGCATGAGTTCTCATGTTCTTATTGAATATATCACTGCCTGTGAAATACAGTACACCACAGTAGTATTGATCTTTAGGGATGAACCTAGGATAGAAGTGGAAGAAAAATATAGATTTAGGACAAATGTAAAGCTACAAGCCATTTGGAGTTCAGCTGCTCAGCCACTGTTCTAGGTTTGCTGCCTTTTTAAATGCACAAATGCTGGAATTCTGTATATTAGATTCTCCCAGAAGCCTGACCCAAGAATGAAATGCATATCAAACAAAGGTACGGCACATTTACCCTGACCCATAAGTTACTGGTGTTCACCCACTGCATGGTTATGGTGCTTGCACCACTGACAAGAAAGAATTTATGTCAAAGCAGTATTGATAACATAGGTCATGATTATGAAATTGAATAGAAAGCCATGACTTGAAATACTCTTGCTAATATCCTGTTCTAAACTGGCAGTTGTACAGTGGCTTCTATACAAGGTAATTGGAAACCTGTTAAATGCTATATTCTAGACATGGGAATGGAAATTTGAATGCAGACTGGAAGCAAATATCTATTATGTAGTAGATAGCTAATGTGTTCTTTTTTTTTTTTGTTTTGTTTTATTTTTAAAGGTCTACCTGATATCAATTCTCCTATGTGGATAGGCTGTTCCATCTTCTTTTTTTGGCAGCTGACAGACACCCTGTGAGAACGTAAAGAAAGTGAGAAATTCAAAATGATGTTAAACATACATGTATTTGAGATAGCCTTACAGGACTTGACTGTTTTTAATAGTCCAGCCTTAAATAATCTTTTGAAATACACGTTTCCAAATATGTATAATTATGGTTTGATCATTAGTTATCTTGAAGAGCAAAAAAGAATTAAATTCTTGTTGAAGTGATTAAATATTTTATTAGAACAGCTGGGTGTCATTGTGACAGTGAATCACTGTTTTATGCTGCTAAGAGAACTGTAGTTCAATAGTCTCTAATTCCTAAGTTATTACAGCAGGAGGAATCACAGGACTTTTCCATCCCTCTACCCTAATTATTATCAGGCTCTTCAGCACGGATAAACATCAGTAAGATCAGGAAAATGCAAACAAAGCTCATGTTAATAGAAATAAAAGTACAGATTTTTTTTTTTCCTGAGATATCGTCTACCATTTTTCATTTCAAACTACTTTGTAATCTCCATGCAATTCATACATTTAAAGAAAAAGGCTCATATCTTGTTTATAATGAGCAAAAATGACAGTGCAGTAAGGGTCAGGGAAATGAACCATAATAACATAATGATGAAAAATATTTACATATTACACTGTCTCACAGTCTGCAGCTTCATACTAAGACAACCTCTATTTCTAGCTTTGTTTTGAAAGCTTAACATTGCCTGTATTTTTGAAGCTATGAAGACTGTTTCCTTGCAGTAACTTGTTTTTCTCAGATTCTCAGCTACAATCATATTTCCCTTTTTACAACATTCCTTTCTTAGCTTCCACTTTGAAGGCAAGAGCTACTGTACAACTATTTTAAGACTGATATGATTGTGCAGAAAAAGCGGTCAAACTATAATGAGCTTATAGAACTGTGACTTCAACCTGGGCTGTTAAGCGTCTCTGCTTCTGGCTCACCTATACATACATACATATGTATATACATATATATATATATACACATATATTTAGCTTTAAACCCATATGGTATGCACAATCAATTTGGCAAAAATGAGGGTAGTTTTGGTTTATTCCTCCTAAAGATCAAGCCTAAAAAGCCATCATGTTTCATTCCCTCTCAGAATGCAACACAAACCAAACTGAAAACAAAGTCTTAACACGGTTCTTTTAGCTCTAATTTCAACTATAAACAAACAAAATCCTCAACCCTAACAGCCCCTTTTATCTTGGGAAAACAAGTATCTTTTAACTGTAGTAGATATATTGTGTCACGAAGGTTGTGTCAGTGGGGTTCAAAACTAGATGAGTACCTGCAGATTTCTGAATACTGATATTTTAATGAGATTCACTAAAAGGCAACTGAAAAAAAAAAAGAGATAAAAAAAACCAAGAAAACTACAACTCCAGCAGTCTAAACAAAATTTGATGTGTATATCCTAGTTTCTGTCATGAGAGGTAATCTCCGCCACATTCCTCCACCACAAAAAAACTTACCATGAATTTGGTGTCACCTTTAGACAGCACATCTGTGACAAAGTGGACTTTTTCCAGCTGTTCTACAACTCGATGCAGAAGTTTTGACTAGGAACAAACACAACACAGAAGAACAAATTACTTCACAAGCAACAGTATCTTACTTGTTTACCTGCAGGACATCACCATAATGATATATATGCTATTGCATATGAACTTTGAGGTGGAAAAGATTAGAGTTAATAGTGAGAAAAAGCTAGTGAAATTACAATTACGAAGTAAGGAGTTTCCTGTGAAATCCATGTCAGATTGCTTCCATTTGAAATGACAAAGGTTCTTTGTTGCTTTCAGTTTTCAACTCTCAAGCAACAAATCTACAGAAGCAACACAGGAAACATAGAATCACTAGGACTACTCAAGAGTTAGCCGCAACAGATGGTAAGGGCATCAGGACATTTGCTTCTCCTCTGAAAGCATGTGGCTACATGAAGAGATAGTAACGCTGCCTTTAATCCTTGCTTTATTCAGCTAGTTCTTACAGTTCTACCTGGTAAAGCACATGAATCTGGGGAGTTTAAGGGATGAAGATGGAGGAAGGAATAACAGTAAATATACTACACTGAGACCGCAACATAATGCACAGACCCAAGAAGCAATTTCAAATCCTCAAAATAAACATGGTGATCAGAGAGTTGAGTTTACTATTACAGTAACAAAAAAAAATGCAGGAAGCTGCAATGCAAGTCTGAGATTACCTATCTTCTGAATTTAAACACGCCTTTCTGGAAGTGAGGCACAGTACAGATCCACAGTAGCAGAGAAACACACCTGTTTGGATGATTCGGATGTGAAAGTTGGATGGGTTAAGAGAACATCCATATCACCACTCGACTCTGCACCTAGGCAAGTAAGAAGCAAAGAAAAACCCTGTTAAAGACAGAAAGCATATGCACATCGATGAACGTAAATCTAACCTCACCTTTCTAGTAGAAAACAGTCAGTGAATATTCAAAGTATTTACAAAAACTGGTCGTAAGGGAAAAGAGCCCCACTCTTTTGATATCACCACATTTCATAGAAAAACAACCAAAAATTTGCTGCTATACTCTCTAGCAATGAAGCACAAACACTTCCTTTAAAGGATTTATGTGGGCATTTCATGACTGAACTAACCAGTAAGACAATGCTAACACAAAAAGCTGAATTTTAGCATAAACGCACTCTCCAGAACATGTATTAATAAGTCTCGTTTATTAGCCCTAATTAAAACATGACAAGATTACAGTGTACCAACCTCGTCTAAAACTGCCACAGACTGTAGCAATATACTTTGGGTCAAGGTTCTTTACCTCTTTCAGCACAATTTCCTATGGAAAGAGGACAGATGAGCATTTAAAGGTGCCAGTCATTCATTGGCCCTCACTGCCTCAAGTTCTTGACAGAGACTTTCTTACCTGCATTTGCAGCATTTCTTCCCTTGGGATTCTTTTTTCAAAGTCTTCAAAATATCTGAGTATAGAATAAAAGTGTCTGACTTAGTGGTAAGGGTCACACCTTAAAATTCTTGACAATTAAATGTGTTTTTAGAAGAAGCAATACACATTATATTGTCTCACCAAAAGCTTCCCGTTCTCACCACAAAGAATTTAGAAAACATCTTTCCAAGCAATAGATGTGCAAGTTTGACAGTGCTTAGGAGATAGCTTCGGTGTTTGTTTTTCCACTATATCTAAAGAGCTGCTATGATGTGGGAGTAATATTACCATATGGTCAGTGGTTTATATTTACATAGCCTTCCGGAAATAAAAAAGGTACCTGACAAAACTTGGTCCATCAGCAATAAGCAGGAGCAGGTCCCTCACCCCTGGTCAGAGGTGGCCTATGTTGCCAAAAGCCAAATAAAGCTCCTTGAATAATTATACACGGAGCTGTAGAAAACAGACTGCCATGGAAAAGAGGCCAGGTGAAACAATGATGTCTGATGAGCAGGCACATTCTTCCCTTTTCTAGCACCAGAACCACTGACAGAAGGTACTAGCAGTGGTACTGCAGCCTGGGAGCCACACATTACCTGATGTGTGTGATCCATCCATCCCAATTCCTACTGAATTTCAACTCTAATGAAACAAAACCGAAGAACTGCCAAAAAGCATGCAGATAAAACAGGACTAATTGGCCTATGTAACCTTACATTACATTCTGGTGTCTAAAGGAGTCATTAGAAAAGCCAAGCACTTGCACCCAAGAAAGCTTACTTCAACCCAATTCGCTGGTGATGGGTCAGCTTGTGCTCATTTTTTCTTAGATCTAGAAGGATTAGTGAAAAAAAATTACTTGAGGGTAAAAAGTCGTACAGTAAGTTTCCAACAATGCAAAGGTGATGCAAATGAAGAGTATCTAATAAGCAAATAGCAACCTCAAACACAAGAGATTTTAAGAAGACTGCTCAACAGCTGACAGCATGAGAAGAAATCATTAGTGCACCTTCCTGATAAAGACTTATATGGACTATTCACTTGAAAGACAAAAATCAATGTTATTTTCAGTGTAATCTCTAAGTACTTTATTGCAAATGCATATATAATGCCTTTAGCCTGTTCACTAACTTCAGCTTTTTTTTTCTTGTAAATATACTTTCACCAGAAGGAAGGCACATCCGCTATTGCAGTACTATTGTGAAACAGGCAGCTTGACAGAAGAGACTTTATTGGTGTGTGAACTGATTACCCGAAGTTACACTCACCCTCTAAAGTTTTAATTCCTTCCTCAACAAACTTCCTGGCAGCAGCTGGACTACAAAGAGACAAAGCAAGATGCAATCAGGAACAGCAAGAGTCTTACAACACCGAACAGGAGGTTTGTATTCATATTAACTCCCTAGGTTCTTTGAGGCCAAGATTAAAGTTGCTTCTAATGCTTACCTTTCAGTGTGCACATTTTCAATTTTTACTTTGAAACAGAGATGGCTATCCAAGGCTTGGCCTGCACATTTTTAGCACTGACAGAACTATATAGTGATGTATAATTTAGAGAAGTAAATAAATAAAATCTCACCAAACTGGCAATAGTGCTTTAGACAGCTATACTGGAATGTAACTGGATGTGCGATAAGAACTACTTTAATCGTGAATAGTCTCTAAAGCAGCTGATGGCAGCAACAACAACAGTGTCTTTAGAGTAGCATTTAAAAACAAACAAACAAACAAACAAACAGAAACAAACAAAAAGTCCACAAGGCTCCAGCTTGCAACCACAACAAAGTGGCCCCAATTCCAATTTGGCTGGAGAGTTTGTGACAATCACAACGTAAGTATCCTCAAACTTTGATCAAATCTTCAAAAATTACTGGAGATCTATAACATTCCCTGTCTTCAACCTGAAGGGTTTTGAATACTGCTCTTCCCTTCCCCTAGCATTCTACTCTGCTTTGTTTCTAAGGACTCACAGGTCCCTAATTCAGTCAAACCTATTCTCAGCAAGCAATATCAGAGCCCAACACACTCAGGAAACTGATCTCTACTGTTGTTTTTTCATGCATGTGCCTGTGTGAAAGCCGAGCTCTTTTCTGCTGGGGATTCCCTAAGCACAGGATAGAAACTAGAACAGGCTTGTGAATTTCTAACAGCACCTTTCTGAAAAGCCTTCTTTTTGAGGAACGAGGGCTTTTTCATGACTCTGCTTCTTTTACAAACAGCACCAAAATGCCATTATCCCTGGCCAAATTTCACATCCTTAAGTCACACCCAAAGACTCCTACTTCACCTAAACAATTCTACTCTTCTCTATTTTTCATGGTTTTTGATCACCTATTTTCTCCTTCCCTTTTCAGCTTGCACACAGGAGCTTTCCAACTTCTATTCCTCTACTGCAAAGTCTGTAATTGACAACTGCCTTTTCTTCTTGTGCAATTGTCTCTGCAACTCTGAGGTCTTGGTGTGGGTACTACAGCATCAGCCCAAACTCATTCTTTTCAGAATTTATAATCACACAACTTCTGTTTATAACTCCACCAAATAAAACAAACAAGAACAAACAAGCAAGTGAACAAGCAACAACAAAACACCACCAAAATAACTAAGCTTTACCCAATGCCAGTAACTCGTGTCAGGAGGTTGATAGATGCACTTGTATCATCTTGTCGAATCTGCAAAAAACAAAATAACACAAACCAAAGCTTCTTTGCTCCATTTGCAGTACAAAAAGGAAGCTTAAGAAGATAAAACAACTTGGTCAGATTCTGCTTTGGAGAGCTACTATAAATCGGAACAAAACAGCACCAACAGTAGAACTGTGCGTTACTACAGTACCATACGTACCATGCCTACAAACTATCTTAACTTCCCATGTGAAGGTGAACAGCATGCTTAAAACTCAGAACTCAACAGCCTTCCAGAGTCATAATTCCACTTCTCAGGGACAACATTCACAAACTATATTCACGTTCATGGATAATACTGAAACTTTGGCAGAACTTCTAGTTCCTTAATTTGTACTCGGCACAGACTCCATGTCAACCATTCAACAGGGCCAAGTGCAAGGTCCTTCACCTGGGTGGGGGCAATCCCAAGCACAAGCACAGGCTGGGTGGAGAATGGACTCAGAGCAGCCGCAAGGAGAAGGACCTGGGAGTGTCAGTCAGAAACTCAAAAAGAGCTGGCAATGTGCATTTGCAGCCCGGAAAGCCACCCATGTCCTGGGCTGCATCAAAAGTAGCATGACCAGCTGGTCAAGGGAGGTGATTCATCCCCTCTGCTCCTCTCTCCTGAGACCACAGCTGGAGCCCTGCATTCAGCTCTGGGGCTCCCAGCACAGAAAGGACATGGACCTATTAGACCGGGTCCAGAGGACATCCATGCGGATGACCAGAGGGCTGGAACACCTATCTACAAAGACGGACTGAGGGAGTTGGGGCGGTTCAGCCTGGAGAAGAGAAGGCTCTGGGCACACCTTCTAGTGACCTTCCAATATCTAAAGGGGGCTTACAGGAAAGCTGTGGAGGGACTCCTTGTCAGAGCATGTAGTGATAGAACAAGGGGTAATGGCTTTAAGCTAAAAGATGATAGATTCAGACTAGATGTTAGAAAGAAGTTCTTTACTCAGAGGGTGGTGAGGCACTGGCACAGGCTGCCCAGAGGAGCTGTGGATGCCCCATCCCTAGAAGTGCTCAAGGCCAGGTTGGATGGAGCTTTGAGCAACCTGGTTTAGGGGAAGGTGTCCCTGGCCACGGCAAGGGAGTTAGAACTAGCT